>NC_134354.1:599875842-600175842 GCF_048569485.1 Anomaloglossus baeobatrachus
TGCAGGGACGCAAATCACCCTCTTTCTTCCGAACAAAGAAAAACCCAGCTCCCGCGGGAGAGACAGACTTACGAATGAACCCCTTCTCTAAACTCTCTCTTATATAGGTCGACATGGCCTCCGACTCAGGTATCGACAGGGGGTAAACCCTGCCTTTAGGTGGAACTGAACCTGGGATAAGGTCTATGGCACAGTCATACGGCCTATGGGGTGGAAGAACCTCAGCACCCTGTTTGGAGAACACGTCAGCGAAATCCAGATAGGGTGTAGGTATGGATGAGAGATCAGTAGATGCAACCGCAATGACCTTAGGTGGTAAGGGAAGACATCGGGACTGACATTTCGAACCCCAACTAATAATGCTGTCAGACACCCAGTCAATGTGAGGAGCATGAGTCCGAAGCCATGGGAGACCCAGAAGGACGTCGTCTATACCCTCAGGCAAAACAAGAAAAGAAATCTCCTCTATGTGACCCTGAGACAGGGAAAGGCGCAAGGGAACTGTCCTCAATGTAATGGAGTCAGACAACATAGTTCCATTAACAACACGGACAGGAATAGGCGCCTCTAACATGATAGAGGGAATATTGTGTCCCTTTACAAATCCTGAGGACACAAAAGTCCCGTCAGCTCCGGAATCCACAAAAGCCATAATAGGCCATGTACTCTCAGATAACGAGAGCTGACCTGGGATACAACACTTAGAGGGTGCAGAAGACGTCTCTAGTAACCCCCCTCTAATGGTTACTAGGCCAGGGAGTTTCCCTGATGACTAGGACACTTGTTGGCATAGTGCCCAGCCTGACGACATACGTAACATATAGGAGGACCAGACTTGCGTAGTCTGGAAGACGTATGACCTAACTCCATAGGAGTGGGAGATGTTTCAGATGCTGAGGAAGATGGTAGTGGACCCTCAACAACTGGAATAGCCCGATGCTTAGGGCGTGAGGAAGAGACCTCGAGTCTACGTTCCTTATGGCGTACATCGATCCTCGTTGCTACTGTGATCAAGTCCTCCAGAGAAGCAGGGACCTCACGAGTAGCAAGAGCATCCTTGACATAGCCTGCCAACCCGCTCCAGAAGATAGGAATCAACACCTTCTCTGGCTAATCTAGTTCTGCCACCAGAGTTCTAAAAGCAATGGCATAAGAACTAGTGGATAACGAACCCTGAGATAGATCTAACAGTCTCAGGGCCGCATCATGGGTAACCTGCGGACCCATGAATACCGCCTTAAGAGCATCAAGAAAGTCTTGATGTCTCAGAGTAACCACATCAGAGCGCTCCCATAGGGGAGTCGCCCATTCTAAGGCTTTGTCCTGAAGTAAGGAGATGATAAAGCCTACTCTGGACCTCTCCATAGAGAAGCGAGAAGAGTTGACCTCTAGGTGTATCTGACACTGACTAATGAAACCACGACATGATCTGGCATCGCCAGAATATCTGTTTGGCAGAGCAAGTCGAGGATCATGTGCAGATGTCACCATGGTCTGAGGTTTATCCTCTATACTCTTGAGCCGTGACTCAAGTACTTGTATGTAACGGTGTAACTGCTGATATTCTGCCATAACTGCCAGACCCTTGGCTCAGTCCTAATGTTACGGGGGGCTGTCTGATAATAACTTAAAGGAGTATCAGACAGTCAGGGTCCACCATGCAAAGACTCTGCTGCAGACTATGGCAGAGTGCAATACCCCTGTTAACTCACAGAAGGATATAATAAGTAAGTAAAGCAATGCCTCCCTTACTTGGAGGGTGTGTGGAATGATCTCTGTTAATAATCACAGAGACAAAGGCAATGTGTGCGAAATGGCACCTACCTAAGTCCGCTCTTCTAGTGGTGCAAAAGAGACGAACAGCAGCGTAAGCCGCACAAAGCTCCTACCTGCGTTCGCTCCACTAGTGTGCGAGGACACGAACCACTATATATGGCACCTGCCTAGGTCCGCTCTTCTAGTGGTGCAAAAGAGATGAACAGCAGCGTAAGCCGCACAAAGCTCCTACCTCTGTTCGCTCCCCTAGTGTGCGAGGATACGAACAACTGCCAGACGCAGTATAAGGAACGTTACCCTAGCGGCAACGTCCACCTACGAGTCGAACCACAAGGCCCAGCCAGACCATGTGCCTCAGGCACCTGCCTATGTCCGCTCCCCTAAGAGGTAAGGATACGGACAGCAGCCGAAGCTGTAAGGTATAAGAACGCTACCCTACCGGTAGCGCTCACCTAGCATAGACAGAGGAATGCCTAGAGGAACGCGCACAGAGCGTCTACTCTTATGCATGAACCAAGAGGACTGAGCGCCATGCGGCGTGTGTCAGGGTCTTATATAGACTCTGTGCCTCATCCAAGATGGAGGACACCAGAGCCAATCCGCTGCCAGAACGACAGGAGTGACGTCATGCTGGCCTATCACCGAGCAAGGCGTCACAAGCACATGACCAGCGACCAATCGGCATAGAAGGTGTCAGAGACATGTGACCTTGTGTCAGCGATGATGTCACCCGCACATGTGCAATGGCTCCAAGATAGAACTTAGTCTCCGGTGCTCGCACATGTGCAGTAGCAATAAATCTGGACATAGTCTACAGTGCTCGCAGCAACCGTAACAATAGCCTTACATAGTTACATAGGTTGAAAAAAGACCTAGGTCCATCAAGTACAACCTTTCTCCACTAATTATATATTTTGGCAGTAAATCATCTATAACATCTATACAATGTTGTGTATACTGAGGAAATCAACCAGCCCTTTTTTAAAAGTTGTTATAGTGTCTGCCATTACTACCTCTGACTGTTCTAACTCTAAAGAACCCTTTCTAATTTAGCTTCTGGAATCAATTTTCTTCCACTCACAGTGAGTGTCCTTAGTATTTTCTTTGGAAGGAATAAGTCATGTGCCAGTCCTTTATATTGACCACATATGTATTTATACATATAAATGAGATCTCCTCTGAAACACGTTTTGGTGTAAGCTAAACAAATCCAACTTTTTTAACCCTTCCATATATTGGAGGCCTTCCATTCATAATAATAATCTAGTTGCCTGCCTTTGAACTGACTCTTTATTATCTAATGATTAGATAGCATAACCTTAGACCAGACAGAAGGTGCCACATTTTTCCCTTGATGCTTTAGTTCATCTCTTCACCACTTGCATGACTTGCTTGGATTATCATATGTCAATATTTTGGTGCACAGTGTCACATTATAAGTCATGCCCCTTCATATTATAGCCTGTTTTGATCAAATCTAAAACCTTTGACAAAGACAAACAAGATGTCTAAAGCTGGATTTACACACTGCAACATCTCAAACGACATCGCTGTAACGTCACCGGTTTTGTGACGCAATAGCGATGTTGTTTGCGATGTTGCAGAGTGTGAATCACATCAGCGACCTGGCCCCTGCTGTGAAGTTGCTGATCTCTACAAATCGTTCAGGACCATTCCTAGGTCCTTTGTTTCCCGCTGTGCAGCATGCATCGCTACAAAGTTTCAGTGTGTGAAAGACTTTGCAGCGACTTTGTTAGCAACTTCCCTTTCAAAAAGCTGCTTATCAACGTACCCAACAACCAGCTAGGTCGCTCTGCAGGTCCGGATCGCTGTTGTGTTGTTGGCCAGGTTTGCCTGTTTGACAGCTCACCAGAGACTCACCAGAGACTTAGGGAGGTCGCTATTACGTCACAAAACCGGTGACGTTACAGCGATGTCCTTTGCGATGTTGCAGTGTGTAAACCCAGCTTAAGACACACAATTAATGTAATGCAGGGAATGAGCACCAGTTATTTGGATTACTATTGAGTCACAGTTTTAGTGCACTTAATCTCCAAATATTGTTTCTAGAGAGACAAAAGTTCCCTTTCATAAGTGTTACTCATGCAGGGACCGGTAAAACAATCTTTTAATGTAAGCACTCTGCAGATAGAAGCATACATCACATTTTCCAGAACCCTCTGGTAAGCTACATTCAGATGGCTTTAATATGACTCCATGAAGGAGCTAAATATTTAGTGCCAAGAACGATTTAAGATCCTGTCAGGACAATGCAGAGAATCCTTTCCAGAAAGTATTGTTTTGAAAAGGTTTCCCTGCTTTGTCTTGACAGGATTTGATCATGCTCTTGGCAATAAATATATGGGTTGTGTATGGAGCTATATTAGGACTCTGTGAACTCCGCCTTGGGGAACTTGTTTCCAACCAGAGGCTCAGAAACCACATGTTAAAAATATTGTAGTACATTAGTGGCAATGAATATAACAACACTAAAACTTGGCACCGGAATAAAAAAAGATATTGACAACAGGATAAGAAACATTGCTCTGCCACTTAACTCCTGTGTTTAGGATATCAAAGAAAGAATTTATCATTATAGCAAGTATTGCCAACATTGACTTTCCTTAGTGTGTTCCCGTATGAGTAGAGTTCAATATTCACAACATAAAAGGAAAGGAGTCCCTGTCATTAAATACTAATAACTAAAGCCAGATAATGATACCAATGTTTTTTTAATATGTTTCACTCCTTATGATTTATTTTATTTTCTGCATATAACTATGAGGGAGGCCATCATTCTTTAGCTTCTCTTCCCAGTATTCAGAGATACACTTTACAGCAGTCTCATTAGAACCTATAGTCTGGAGATCCTGATCCTCACCCTTTTCGCTTTATTAGGAGTGCTGCTTATTTTTTGGGCACTACTTTTATATTTTCTTGTATGTTTTCCAATTATAAAACTACTGATGTTTAGCCAACAAACTTCTTTTTTCTTTTTTTTCTGTTCTTATCCAATATGGAAAGGTGGAAATTATTAAAGAGTTAGTAAAGAGCGACCACTAAAGAGCTTGAGTACTCATCACTCTAACTAAACCGGCTTGGTTCGAGTAACGAGTATAATGGAAATTTATGAATAACTCGAGCATTTTTACGGCAGACCCCCTAAGAGGGCTGGAGAGGCCAGAAAATTGCTTAAATTAATGGAAACAGCTCTCAAATGGAATGGAAAAAGCTTGGGAAAGATGCCTGGATGCATCTCTGAATCCCAGTTTGCTGCTAGGAAGTGAAAAATAAATCATTTAAAAGAAAAGTGTGGGGTCCCCTCAGTTTTGATAATCAGCCAAAGTGAAGCAGACAGCTGCAGGCAGATATTATTAGGCTTCAGAGGCCTATCATTATTTTTGGCCATTTCCAGCCTAAAAATGTCTGTAAATGGCCAAATTAGTTTCGCCAATTCTGGCCATTTACCTGCTCTTCCCAATTGTCCTAGTGTGTTAACAAATAGGGTAATATTTTTTTGGGGAGTTGATGTCAGCTGTGAATTGTCAGCTGCCAGCAAACCCATGGGTTAGTAATGGATAGACATGTAACAGACACTCCACTTATTAAACCAGTCACTGTAATGTTAAAAAAACACACACTTGCAGGAAAAATAGTTTATTTTATTAAAGACCCCCCATTCTATCCCTTGTTACCAATTTATTTGAAAACAAAAACAACCATGAAGATCTGATCCACGGTGTAATAGTCCAACGAGAGAACATAGCTCCATAGATCACTCCTTGTAAGCATCAGACCCACAATTTCTTACTAGCAGTGATATCAGTATTTCTGTGCATCAAAAATTCTGGGTCTGGCGCTGATTTGGAGTGACCTCTGGAGTGTTGAGCACGCTCGCTCATCACTATTAATAGTATATTATGTCAATAGCGATGTTTCGCTCCCACTGAGAATTTTTCTCAAGCTCTCAATTGGAACAAAATGTTGGAATTGATATACAATATTTTTTACATTTCCATATTGGAGTGCTGCCTCTATATAGTGGAGGACTGGTTCTGCCTGGTAGGACCTGCACCCTATTTTTTCTACTGCTGGTACTGCACCTACTTTTCTATTTCTTTCTATCTATTTCTCCATCTATCTATCTGAGCTTTTTTTATCAATAGATGAGTCATATATCACTGTCTTATAGAAAAGTGTCCGCCTAGAAAAAGTTTAATGATCATTGTGAAACTGAAAAAAAAGTTTTGTTTTCTTGTTACTATAGATAATGATATGGGAAATAAAAAAGTTTAACATGGAAACTTTATACATATAATAGTCAATTTTACATTACACTTTTCCTTGTGATCCTCTGCATTGCATACTTGACCAATCATAAAACTGAGGATACGGCTGACTACTTTTTGAAGAAAGTTGATCTCAATGGTGTGAAATTTTACTAGTTGTTATTGACTTGTGGCTTCTTAATAGAGGATTACGAGATGCATATCAATGATTTCCTAATAGTAACTTGGGTCCCTACTTCCCGTACTACTAAAATGTCAAACCAAGGAATAGAGGGGCATGGCAGCTATAAGTCCCCTTACTTTACTGGCAGCCAGACTGGCTTGCAAAGTCTCCATAAGGAGAATAGTGTTCCCCCATGGTCCCCACAAAGCTTCTCATGAGCCAGATCAGACACCCCATACTTTGCACTGACGAGGGGCAAGCACCCCGAAACACCGTGTCTGCAAATTGGGATTCTGATCTGGCATATAAATCCTAAGTTATATGTAAAGGATTGTTAAAAATCCACATATAACTTTTTGGATTGCTACTTCCAATAGGTGGCGCTGCACTAGAGTTTGTCTCCTGTCCTGGAGAGACAATTTAAACCAAGGAATAGACAGTTTACTCATAAGCAAGAGATCATAGAGTTAAATATATAGCACTGATATATCACACTCATATAACTAAATGATACATTTGATCACTGCTTAGCTTAAGCTTGGACTAGTTGCAATGCAAAACAAACCTTAACAGGCTTTAATTAAAAAAATATATAACAATGAAATGCTCTTTATTCCAAGGGGCCATTACTTTTTACAAGCACAGCGAATATCTTTAAATCAAACTACTGAAAGAGGTATAAAAAGTGAATGGTAAAATGGAACATATAGAAATCATTTTTACACCTTTGTCATCATGTTCTACAGTATATGTGGCTCACATTTACATGTGAATGTCCATTGTATCTCATTAAATCATAACACAATATGTTCCCTGGATGTAATCTTGATAATATTAATATTAAGCTTAAACATAATAATTATACAACTGTTCATTTTTCGAAAAAAACCAAAGAGAAAATTGCATGAAAAATACCCTGACTATAAATAAATAAATTGCAAGTGCTTAATAACAGGGTACTTAGTGTATACATTTTTGCAAAAAGGTAAAAAGCTGTCTCACCTCGTCAAGGTGTACCCATCTGAGACAGTCCCTAACCTACTGAAGTTAAAAACATTATCAATACCTGACTTGTGTCATGTCAAACTCCAATATGAATGGTGGCAAGTGGTCAGCTGTGTCCCAGACTAAATACACAGTGAAGTGAGACGCAATTAGTTGTTCAGTCTCAGTATTAGGAGGGCTGCGCCCCCAACTTGCAAAAAAGCAAGATAACAGACAAAAAACACAAAAAAAAAAACTGAGCTGAAACAATGTTCAGTAAACATGCAACATTAAGCATGTGAATTCCAGCCTTAAGACTAGAAAAAAACCAAAGAGAAAATTGCATGAAAAATACCCTGACTATAAATAAATAAATTGCAAGTGCTTAATAACAGGGTACTTAGTGTATACATTTTTGCAAAAAGGTAAAAAGCTGTCTCACCTCGTCAAGGTGTACCCATCTGAGACAGTCCCTAACCTACTGAAGTTAAAAACATTATCAATACCTGACTTGTGTCATGTCAAACTCCAATATGAATGGTGGCAAGTGGTCAGCTGTGTCCCAGACTAAATACACAGTGAAGTGAGACGCAATTAGTTGTTCAGTCTCAGTATTAGGAGGGCTGCGCCCCCAACTTGCAAAAAAGCAAGATAACAGACAAAAAACACAAAAAAACTGAGCTGAAACAATGTTCAGTAAACATGCAACATTAAGCATGTGAATTGCAGCCTTAAGACTAGAAAAAACCAAAGAGAAAATTGCATGAAAAATACCCTGACTATAAATAAATAAATTGCAAGTGCTTAATAACAGGGTACTTAGTGTATACATTTTTGCAAAAAGGTAAAAAGCTGTCTCACCTCGTCAAGGTGTACCCATCTGAGACAGTCCCTAACCTACTGAAGTTAAAAACATTATCAATACCTGACTTGTGTCATGTCAAACTCCAATATGAATGGTGGCAAGTGGTCAGCTGTGTCCCAGACTAAATACACAGTGAAGTGAGACGCAATTAGTTGTTCAGTCTCAGTATTAGGAGGGCTGCGCCCCCAACTTGCAAAAAAGCAAGATAACAGACAAAAAACACAAAAAAACTGAGCTGAAACAATGTTCAGTAAACATGCAACATTAAGCATGTGAATTGCAGCCTTAAGACTAGAAAAAAACCAAAGAGAAAATTGCATGAAAAATACCCTGACTATAAATAAATAAATTGCAAGTGCTTAATAACAGGGTACTTAGTGTATACATTTTTGCAAAAAGGTAAAAAGCTGTCTCACCTCGTCAAGGTGTACCCATCTGAGACAGTCCCTAACCTACTGAAGTTAAAAACATTATGAATACCTGACTTGTGTCATGTCAAACTCCAATATGAATGGTGGCAAGTGGTCAGCTGTGTCCCAGACTAAATACACAGTGAAGTGAGACGCAATTAGTTGTTCAGTCTTAGTATTAGGAGGGCTGCGCCCCCAACTTGCAAAAAAGCAAGATAACAGACAAAAAACACAAAAAAACTGAGCTGAAACAATGTTCAGTAAACATGCAACATTAAGCATGTGAATTGCAGCCTTAAGACTAGAAAAAAACCAAAGAGAAAATTGCATGAAAAATACCCTGACTATAAATAAATAAATTGCAAGTGCTTAATAACAGGGTACTTAGTGTATACATTTTTGCAAAAAGGTAAAAAGCTGTCTCACCTCGTCAAGGTGTACCCATCTGAGACAGTCCCTAACCTACTGAAGTTAAAAACATTATCAATACCTGACTTGTGTCATGTCAAACTCCAATATGAATGGTGGCAAGTGGTCAGCTGTGTCCCAGACTAAATACACAGTGAAGTGAGACGCAATTAGTTGTTCAGTCTCAGTATTAGGAGGGCTGCGCCCGCAACTTGCAAAAAAGCAAGATAACAGACAAAAAACACAAAAAAACTGAGCTGAAACAATGTTCAGTAAACATGCAACATTAAGCATGTGAATTGCAGCCTTAAGACTAGAAAAAAACCAAAGAGAAAATTGCATGAAAAATACCCTGACTATAAATAAATAAATTGCAAGTGCTTAATAACAGGGTACTTAGTGTATACATTTTTGCAAAAAGGTAAAAAGCTGTCTCACCTCGTCAAGGTGTACCCATCTGAGACAGTCCCTAACCTACTGAAGTTAAAAACATTATCAATACCTGACTTGTGTCATGTCAAACTCCAATATGAATGGTGGCAAGTGGTCAGCTGTGTCCCAGACTAAATACACAGTGAAGTGAGACGCAATTAGTTGTTCAGTCTCAGTATTAGGAGGGCTGCGCCCCCAACTTGCAAAAAAGCAAGATAACAGACAAAAAACACAAAAAAACTGAGCTGAAACAATGTTCAGTAAACATGCAACATTAAGCATGTGAATTGCAGCCTTAAGACTAGAAAAAAACCAAAGAGAAAATTGCATGAAAAATACCCTGACTATAAATAAATAAATTGCAAGTTCTTAATAACAGGGTACTTAGTGTATACATTTTTGCAAAAAGGTAAAAAGCTGTCTCACCTCGTCAAGGTGTACCCATCTGAGACAGTCCCTAACCTATTGAAGTTAAAAACATTATCAATACCTGACTTGTGTCATGTCAAACTCCAATATGAATGGTGGCAAGTGGTCAGCTGTGTCCCAGACTAAATACACAGTGAAGTGAGACGCAATTAGTTGTTCAGTCTCAGTATTAGGAGGGCTGCGCCCCCAACTTGCAAAAAAGCAAGATAACAGACAAAAAACACAAAAAAACTGAGCTGAAACAATGTTCAGTAAACATGCAACATTAAGCATGTGAATTGCAGCCTTAAGACTAGAAAAAAACCAAAGAGAAAATTGCATGAAAAATACCCTGACTATAAATAAATAAATTGCAAGTGCTTAATAACAGGGTACTTAGTGTATACATTTTTGCAAAAAGGTAAAAAGCTGTCTCACCTCGTCAAGGTGTACCCATCTGAGACAGTCCCTAACCTACTGAAGTTAAAAACATTATCAATACCTGACTTGTGTCATGTCAAACTCCAATATGAGTGGTGGCAAGTGGTCAGCTGTGTCCCAGACTAAATACACAGTGAAGTGAGACGCAATTAGTTGTTCAGTCTCAGTATTAGGAGGGCTGCGCCCCCAACTTGCAAAAAAGCAAGATAACAGACAAAAAACACAAAAAAACTGAGCTGAAACAATGTTCAGTAAACATGCAACATTAAGCATGTGAATTGCAGCCTTAAGACTAGAAAAAAACCAAAGAGAAAATTGCATGAAAAATACCCTGACTATAAATAAATAAATTGCAAGTGCTTAATAACAGGGTACTTAGTGTATACATTTTTGCAAAAAGGTAAAAAGCTGTCTCACCTCGTCAAGGTGTACCCATCTGAGACAGTCCCTAACCTACTGAAGTTAAAAACATTATCAATACCTGACTTGTGTCATGTCAAACTCCAATATGAATGGTGGCAAGTGGTCAGCTGTGTCCCAGACTAAATACACAGTGAAGTGAGACGCAATTAGTTGTTCAGTCTCAGTATTAGGAGGGCTGCGCCCCCAACTTGCAAAAAAGCAAGATAACAGACAAAAAACACAAAAAAACTGAGCTGAAACAATGTTCAGTAAACATGCAACATTAAGCATGTGAATTGCAGCCTTAAGACTAGAAAAAAACCAAAGAGAAAATTGCATGAAAAATACCCTGACTATAAATAAATAAATTGCAAGTGCTTAATAACAGGGTACTTAGTGTATACATTTTTGCAAAAAGGTAAAAAGCTGTCTCACCTCGTCAAGGTGTACCCATCTGAGACAGTCCCTAACCTACTGAAGTTAAAAACATTATCAATACCTGACTTGTGTCATGTCAAACTCCAATATGAATGGTGGCAAGTGGTCAGCTGTGTCCCAGACTAAATACACAGTGAAGTGAGACGCAATTAGTTGTTCAGTCTCAGTATTAAGAGGGCTGCGCCCCCAACTTGCAAAAAAGCAAGATAACAGACAAAAAACACAAAAAAACTGAGCTGAAACAATGTTCAGTAAACATGCAACATTAAGCATGTGAATTGCAGCCTTAAGACTAGAAAAAACCAAAGAGAAAATTGCATGAAAAATACCCTGACTATAAATAAATAAATTGCAAGTGCTTAATAACAGGGTACTTAGTGTATACATTTTTGCAAAAAGGTAAAAAGCTGTCTCACCTCGTCAAGGTGTACCCATCTGAGACAGTCCCTAACCTACTGAAGTTAAAAACATTATCAATACCTGACTTGTGTCATGTCAAACTCCAATATGAATGGTGGCAAGTGGTCAGCTGTGTCCCAGACTAAATACACAGTGAAGTGAGACGCAATTAGTTGTTCAGTCTCAGTATTAGGAGGGCTGCGCCCCAACTTGCAAAAAAGCAAGATAACAGACAAAAAACACAAAAAAACTGAGCTGAAACAATGTTCAGTAAACATGCAACATTAAGCATGTGAATTGCAGCCTTAAGACTAGAAAAAAACCAAAGAGAAAATTGCATGAAAAATACCCTGACTATAAATAAATAAATTGCAAGTGCTTAATAACAGGGTACTTAGTGTATACATTTTTGCAAAAAGGTAAAAAGCTGTCTCACCTCGTCAAGGTGTACCCATCTGAGACAGTCCCTAACCTACTGAAGTTAAAAACATTATCAATACCTGACTTGTGTCATGTCAAACTCCAATATGAATGGTGGCAAGTGGTCAGCTGTGTCCCAGACTAAATACACAGTGAAGTGAGACGCAATTAGTTGTTCAGTCTCAGTATTAGGAGGGCTGCGCCCCCAACTTGCAAAAAAGCAAGATAACAGACAAAAAACACAAAAAAACTGAGCTGAAACAATGTTCAGTAACATGCAACATTAAGCATGTGAATTGCAGCCTTAAGACTAGAAAAAAACCAAAGAGAAAATTGCATGAAAAATACCCTGACTATAAATAAATAAATTGCAAGTGCTTAATAACAGGGTACTTAGTGTATACATTTTTGCAAAAAGGTAAAAAGCTGTCTCACCTCGTCAAGGTGTACCCATCTGAGACAGTCCCTAACCTACTGAAGTTAAAAACATTATCAATACCTGACTTGTGTCATGTCAAACTCCAATATGAATGGTGGCAAGTGGTCAGCTGTGTCCCAGACTAAATACACAGTGAAGTGAGACGCAATTAGTTGTTCAGTCTCAGTATTAGGAGGGCTGCGCCCCCAACTTGCAAAAAAGCAAGATAACAGACAAAAAACACAAAAAAACTGAGCTGAAACAATGTTCAGTAAACATGCAACATTAAGCATGTGAATTGCAGCCTTAAGACTAGAAAAAAACCAAAGAGAAAATTGCATGAAAAATACCCTGACTATAAATAAATAAATTGCAAGTGCTTAATAACAGGGTACTTAGTGTATACATTTTTGTTTCAGCTCAGTTTTTTTGTGTTTTTTGTCTGTTATCTTGCTTTTTTGCAAGTTGGGGGCGCAGCCCTCCTAATACTGAGACTGAACAACTAATTGCGTCTCACTTCACTGTGTATTTAGTCTGGGACACAGCTGACCACTTGCCACCATTCATATTGGAGTTTGACATGACACAAGTCAGGTATTGATAATGTTTTTAACTTCAGTAGGTTAGGGACTGTCTCAGATGGGTACACCTTGACGAGGTGAGACAGCTTTTTACCTTTTTGCAAAAATGTATACACTAAGTACCCTGTTATTAAGCACTTGCAATTTATTTATTTATAGTCAGGGTATTTTTCATGCAATTTTCTCTTTGGTTTTTTTCTAGTCTTAAGGCTGCAATTCACATGCTTAATGTTGCATGTTTACTGAACATTGTTTCAGCTCAGTTTTTTTGTGTTTTTTAACTGTTCATTTTTCCATTGTTGCCCGATTTAAAGGGGTTACTGTATCTGTGTCTATTTTTTTTTCTATGGGTTTAAGAATTTAAAGACAGGTAATTGCTGACTATTGTACCTATTAGCAATTATTTTGGTCAAAAAATGTATAGAAGGACACTTCCGTTCAAATTTTATATAAAAAAAGCTTTAGAAAAATACTGTATGTAATTCTTCTAAATAAATAGGAGTAAGAAATCCGATAAAATTGAATCAATTTTATTGTAAACAATATTAAAAACATACATAAAATATAAAGCAGAGATGTATACAGAATAAATTAGAGGATATAGCGGCATAATGAGCAAAATTACATATTGTGATGTTAAATAGTTGTTTATAAAACAGAAAAGTGGAGCTACCACAATTAATTACAGAGGTATAAAAATTCAATATAAATTATTCCCTCAGTCGGTACAACAATTTATAAGGTATAATAATATAAAGTGATTCTGTGCAAATAAAAAATTGTATGATGCAATGGGTGTGGACCCATTGTGCCATGGACCGAGTTTACCCTGGAGTAGCATGACTAATTGCCTACCGAGGAACAACTAGAAACAAAATACAGGGTCATAGAATATTGCTAGCATAAAAACCCTTTTAAAAAACTATGTACTTTATTTCACATAAGACAAGCAATTACTATTTTAAGATAACCAATTCTAGTGTACAGGTAATAGGAGGAAGAAATTAGTGAATACACCCTGCAATGTATCATCCCTTCTGTACAATACCTGATAGCGGAGGTTGGCACCCTAAAATTCGATATGGTGCCTGCATTCACCGTTTACTATCTCTGAATTGCCCTAACTCACCCTTAAACATACAGTGAGAATAAAGTGCCAATGCCTACAATACATAAAAGTGCAAACAGTGCTACCAATATAAGGGCAAAATAAATCTGGGGTGGCATAAAATGATACTTATCATGTTATTAATAATGTAAGTACTGCTGCCTGGACGTGTTTCCCCATAGGTTCATCAGGAAGCCGATGTGTTAGCCAGATAAAGTGATGATCAGTTGATATAATAATAAGGAATGCCATCTAACCAAAGCCCCAAATAATGTGTCATAATACCTCAACTCAACCACATATGATATGCACTTCCGGGTTAATCATTACTAATTCATCCATATACATGCCAAAACTGCAACCAGAAAAGCATCATACAGTATCATCAGTGATCCTCATTTTAACAATGTGTGCTGCCAAGAATAATGTACTTACTTTATTGTGCCAAAATGTGCACTTCACTCTGGAACGCATGCTGAACCCAGAAGTATATCCACACATGCGTCTGCGTATCACACTTTCACGGATGGATCAATGGGTGGGAACATATGATCCCCTATTAGAAAATTACTCATATGTCAAAGGCTGAAGTGCACTGGAAATGATGCACCGGCATATGATACGTCTCACAGGGCAGTGCACCGTATGAAATGCGCCAGCGACAGTCTCAGTTGGGTGCATATGACTGCACTCACGATTTTTTTCTCTCTTTCTTCAAAATATTTGATTAAAATTGTAAAAAGACTTAAAATTTTGCAATAAATGAACTATAATTACTGCCTATGGCTATCGCAGTCCAAATCATGCTTTTAATCATGTACTTTAGAACCTGAAAACAACAGCGAGAACACTGACTTTGTTTTAGATTCAGCACTCATTGACCTCTGTGTTTTTGAAAACATAGCTGTGAGATTGATGAAAACCAAATTTGTCTTCTCCCTCTAGCCAATAGCAATTACAGAAAATAGTATTGAACTCCTGAGCATCGAACATTCAGCTGCCCAATAGATTAAGCAAAAGGCTTACTACTGCACATTACATATACTGTATATTGGTGTAGATTTTTATAGACTAACTGATGACCTTTATATTTTTAAGCCAGATCCTGTGATTTTTCCACACTTTAAATCATCCTGGTTATGCTGCCAAGCCCAACACTTTTTACACTACAATTTTAAATTAACAGAGCCTGACAAAGATGATAAGTGATAGAGAAGGATTAAGTCAGTCTATATAAGAATGTTGATTCAGAAGAAGTATATTTATGTATCTTAGTTACATAGTTTGAAAAAGGCTTTGGTCCATGAAGGTCAACCTTCCTCCACCAGAAAAGCCTTTTTGTCACTAAATTATTTATAACCGATATTGTTATGGATACTAAGAATATCATCCAGCCCTTTAAAAGCTGTTATAGTATCTGCCATTACTGCCTCTTGTGGTAGGGCATTCCACAGTCTGACTGCTCTATCTGTAAATAACCCTTTCCTATTTAGCTGCTGGAATTGCCTTTCTTCCATGGTCCTTATTATAGTCTTTTGAAGGAATAAGTCATATGCTAGTTGTTTGCATTGATCATACATGTACACATGATCATACATATAAATGAGATCTCCGAGACATCTTTTTTCTAAGCTAAACAAATCCAACTTTTCCAACCTCTCATCATAAGGGAGGCCCTCCATTCCTCGTAATAATCCATTTGCTCACCTTTGAACTGACTCTAACTTCTAAATATCCTTTTTAAAATGTGAAGCTCAAATTTGGATACCATATTATAGATGTGACCTTACCAGTGATTTATAGAGTGGTAACAATACAAAGGGATTTTTCTCTATTTTTATACAGCCTAAAACCTTGCTTACCTTGATTGACATTGAGTACTGCTGCTTAGCTTACCAGTAACCAGAATACCCAAGTATTTCTCTTGTTCAGTGGTCCTGAGTTTACTTCCATTTAATATATATTCAGCAATAGGATTACTCCATCCTAGGTATATTACTATAAATTTAGCAAGGTTAAATCTAATTTGCCAATTTTTTGCCCATTCAGACCTCTTATCCATATTTATATGTGTTTATATGTATGTGTGTATGTATTTATATGCATGTGTTTGTAAATCTGTGCTTGTGTGTGTGTGTGTGTGTGTGTTTGTATGTGTCATGGTGCAGCCAGGGGAGACAAAGGAGAAATCTCTCCACTGCCACCAATCGTCATGAACAGCACTCCGCTGCCTTCAATTGCCAGGGCAATAAGCAATTGACTGACAATCGATGGACGAGGTGATGGAGGCTTACACTACTAGTTCGATTGTTGGCACTTTCACTGTGAACGTATAGTATATAGAAACCTGATGCCAACGTATGGAATAAATACACTTTTATACAGCCAAGCCCCAAAATAACCCCAGGAAAACTAGCTGCTACCACCAATCATTTATACTGGCTGATTTGAAACCCAATACTAAAACATTTAGTCTCATGGGGCTTCAAAGATCCAGTTTACTGAGCAAGAGGAATAAAGCTACTACATTTTATATATTTAATCCAAAAAGTACAGACCTACAGTCATCTGTATATTCCAGATTGAACAAAGGCAAAAACCCAGAAACTGTATTTATTACATATCAGTCACTCCCATATACTTCCCTTTGGTGGCTTCAGATGATGGCTAGTTGAAGGAGCAAAGCTTGGATCCCAAGAATTATGGGATCCCCAATTTCCAGAATATCTTTGCCCCTGGAGTCCAAGGTGGGAGATAATAATGCCATATTTCCTATCAAGATTTCAGATTTCCATAGATAGGAAATATGGCATATATATCGTCTTCCATCTGCCCAATTTTAATTTGGAGCTCATAGGCAGGCCTCAGAGTAATGTGAGTAGGTGCATTATGTTCACCACATCATCATGATCCCGAAAATATATGTCTCATATGTCACAAGAACCATAATATTCCTAACTAGACTTTCGCTACAGTCTGCATGTGGCCAGTCCTTTAAAGGCAGGAATTGAGGTGATTTGAGGTGATAGAAGTGTTGCATGGGTCAGATGATAGTGTGCCAGCTCATTTTTCATTTCCAGATTATAATGAAGCCATGTTTGCAATAAATTGGTCCTAATTTACAATTACAATTTGTCAGTATTTCTATGTTTATATATCTGTGTGTGTAGGTTTGTATGTATGTGTTGTTGTGTGTTTGTATGTGTGTGTTTGTATCTGTTTGTGTGTGTATTTGGATCTATGTCTATTCTTCCGTGCGCGTGTGTGTGTGTGTGTGTGTATGTATGTGTGTTGGTTTGTGTATGTTTTTGAGCTAGACAAGTTGGAGACATTGTCTGGTATTTCATGCTATGCAATCTGTGTGTAGAGCTGAGGATTATGCAATTTTTATATAGTCAATGAGTAACAAATAAATGCTCTTCATCCTACAAGTGACCTTTTAATTTAGTTGATGATGATCTGAGGAAAGATATTTGAAATTCATTTTTTTTGCATAAGAGAACTTTCTCTTTTTGAATATATCAGAGAAATAAAATAATAAACACCTTGAACCTAACTTGTGAATGTGTTAGCTATGCTAATTATAGATGAATTATACATCTCGTGACACGAGATTGCTGAATTATATACTACCTGAACCTGACGTGATATTTAATGTATGTGACTGAGAAAATGCAATCCTTAAAAGCAGTTATTATTTTATGAAGTTTTCTACATGGAAATTTTAATTTAGTACTCTGTCTGTTTCTACAGATAAAAGGCTAAGGGATATAATACTACAATACAATTGTAAGAAACACCTTTCACAAATGTCACATTTACAATTAACACCTGTTTGAATGATACCTTGTGTGTTATTTCATTTGTAGTATGAAAACAATCTAAATACAGAATTGTATCTATTTCATCACCATCTTGGTCAAGCGTTGATTGTTCTGTAGGTAGTAATGCATTTTTTTCAATTAATAAATATATCAGCTATTGTTAGTGTTAAGATCATACAACAATAGAAATCACTGCACTCATAAGAAGTTTAAAAAAAAATTGTGCTTTTATTGTGAGTCTTGTGACCAAATAAACGTTTCGGCCTTTTATTAGGCCTTACTCACTAGTCGCTCCTAGGATTTTTTTGAAGAGAGAATATATTAAGTGGGGATTAGCACTAAAGTAGTCAGTAATCTCAGCGTGACAATACATGAATATCTGGTGAGGGATTTGGAAAGTATTTTCTTAATCCTTTAACCCCTTCACGACCGGCCGATTTTTCACTTTCCGCTTTTTTTTTTTTTACATTCTTCTTCCGAGAGACGTAACTTTTTTATTTTTTAGTCAATATGGTCATGTGAGGGCTCATTTTTTGTGGAACGAGCTGTACTTTTAAATGAAATCATAAGTTTTACCATATAGTGTACTGGAAAACGGCAAACAAATTCCAAATGTGGAAAAATGCAAAAAAAAATGCAATAGCATTATTGTTTTTGAGATATTTTATTCACTGTGTTCACTATATGGTAAAACTGATGTGTAGATTTGAGGCTTAAGGTCAGTGTGAGTTCGTAGACACCAAACATGTATAGGTTTACTTTTATATAAGGGGTTAAAAAAAATCGGAAGTTTGTCCGAAAAAAGTGGCGCACGTTTTATGCCATATTCTGTGACCCGTAGCGTTCTCCTTTTTTGGGAACTATGGCTCAGTGATGGCTTATTTTTTGCATCTCAAGCTGATGTTCTTAACGATACAATATTTGTGCAGATGCTACGTTTTGATCGCCTGTTATTGCATTTTGCGCAAAATTTGAGGTGCCCAAAAGACGTAATTTTGGTGTTTGGAATTTTTTTGCTGCTACGCCGTTTAGTGATCAGATTAATTCATTTTATATTTTGATAGATCGGGCATTTCTGAATGCGGTGATACCAAATATGTGTATATTTTTTATTTTTTTAACCCTCTAATTTTAATTTTCAATGGGGCAAAAGGGGGGTGATTTGAACTTTTATCCACTATGAGAAGAAATGGCACTCACCAGGTCTTTGCTGTGTAAGTGCGAAACGGCCGTCATCTGACGTGTCCGGCGTGCATTCCCTCCCCACCAGCCCTCTTCACACATGTAACCTCCACGATTGAAATAAACCATATCCTGCACAGCAAAGACCTGGTGAGTGCCATTTCTTCTCATATTGGATGATACCTTGTCTTCTCATACATGTGCACCCCAGAGCAGCACTGATTTATGCTTATATGTAAAAGACTTTCCCACAAGGATATGTATGGTGCGGAGTAGTGCCCTGGATTTCCCTTCCATTACTGATTTGAACTTTTAGGTTTGTTTGTTTTTTTTATTTTTTAAAACTTTTTTTTTTACTTTTTTTTTATTTTACTAGTCCCCCTAGGATGCTATAAGGATCAACAATCCGATCGCTTTGCACTATCTGCTGATCACAGCTATACAGCTGTAAACAGCAGATACGCTCATTTTCTGCTTCAGTCGCCTCCGGGCCGAGTGAAACTGAAAGTAGTTCATGTGCAGTACAGGAGTCATCACATGACCCTGTGCTACCATGATAACACTGAAAGTCACGTGGTCACGTCACATTACTCCTGGTATCGGGCGGTAAGTAATTGCTTACCACCGATCTCGTTATAATTGCACTGTCACATATTGACAGCGCCATTTAAGGGGTTAAACGGCGCTAGCAGATAATGATTCTGCTCGTGCCTGGCAGGCACACATCTCAGCTGTGAAAATCAGCTGAGATGTGTGCCGATCACTGCATGCTGCCGGCGGTAGACCGCGGTCAGTAATACTATGACATCAAGGATATAATATTACTGCCCGTGCTGGGTAAGGGGTTAAGGTCATTATAATGAAGTGGAGACTCATGTACTGTCTCCCCCTTGGAATTAGTTAGAGAAGCTGTTTGGTATGACCTCTGTCATGTAGTGCTGGGCTGTGGCAAATGTGTTAAGGATCATACTGTATTAGGATAAAAAGTTGAGCATTGAAGACTATTTGAAGGAACAGCTGATAATTTTGTTTTGTATGTTGTCACAATATAGTATTCATTTATATTTAGATTTTTTTTAAGTTTTTTTAAATATGGGCCTTTCTTCATAATGTATATGAGTGGGATTTCTAGTTTCTATACCTATAAGAATGTACATTTCTCACAAGTCCCTTGGAAGTGATCCCTAGAAGTATTATTATTCTGCTTGAATATTCATTGATATACGGAATTCTTTGTGTAGGCACTGGATTAAAGGGAATCTTACAGCTGATTCATGAGGTCCGATCCACAGGCAGCATGATTTAGTTGCTAGTTTCATGATTTCAGCCAAATATGTTTTACTCTGATAATCTGTGACATTTTGAAGAAAATAATTAGTTTGAAAGCTTACAGGGATCATGGCGCATGAGAGACTATTTGAAAAGACATGTCTCTGGCGCCTTCTCCTCACAAGTTCCACTTGAGGTATAAATCCCTATAAATTGATTCAAGGACAGACCTGTCACTCCTGGGCAGTGGGTGGGGAGAAATTGCTTGGAATCCACGTCTCTGAATAATCTCTCAAGTGGCTGAGTCCCCGGTGGCTAATAAGCTATTTTTTTCCTCAGAAATACTCTATTGTTTAAGAGCTAAACGTATATGATTTTCATATAGCCAGTATGGGACAAAAGTTGCTCCTGGGTCAGGCAGTATGTGTCAGCTATAAGGTTTCCTTTAACAGTTTCTCTCTTTCAAACAAGAAGTACTGCCTTTCAAGAATATGTGGAAGGATTCTCAAAATTACTTTTAATGTGATACTGTGGAAACATGCATAAACATTGTAAATGGAAAAACTTAAATAAACCTATTAAACTTAACACTATTCCAACATTAAAACTGCTTACAGATGAAGAAAATATCAGGCAAAAAGTTGACGTGTTGGATGTTGCAAAAACCAAAAGAGTAAGGATATGAGCTGTTATAACATGGCTTAAGGCAGCTTTACACGCTGCGATATCGTTACCGATATCGCTAGCGTGTGTTCCCGCCCCCATCGGTTGTACGTCACGGGCAAATCGCTGCCCGTGGCACACAACATTGCCCGGACCCGTCACACTACTTACCTGCCTAGCGACGTCGCAGTGACCAGTGAACCGCCTCCTTTCTAAGGGGGCGGTTTGTTCAGCATCACAGCGATGTCACTAAGCGGCCGCCCAATAGAAGCAGAGGGGCGGAGATGAGCAGCCGGAACATGCCGCCCACCTCCTTCCTTCCTCACTGCCAGCGGCTGCAGGTAAGGTGAGGTTCCTCGTTCCTGCGGTATCACACATAGCGATGTGTGCTGCCGCAGGAACGACAAACAACATCGTACCTGCAACAGCAATGATAATTGGGAATGGACCCCCATGTCACGGATTAGCGATTTTGAATGATTTTGTGACGATTCAAAATCGCTCATAGGTGTCACACGCAACGACATCGCTAACGCGGCCGGATGTGCGTCACAAATTCCGTGACCCCAACAACATTGCTTTAGCGATGTCGTAGCATGTAAAGCGGCCTTTAGAATGTAATAGCTACTGCATCAAAGCATCTCCCAACTGCAAGGTCTGGTATTATGTTTCCAGCATGTTGGTGTTTGTGCATAACAAAAGTGATTTCAGAAAGAACAGCCAGTGACCGAGCGATATACAGAGTAATTTGTGTTCAAGGCTCATGATTTTGATGGGGAGCAAAGTCTAACCTTGCTGTCTAATTCTATATCTTGATGACTGATGAATAGGACATTTAGCAATAATGAACACAGACTTTACTAAAATTACAAGTTTCTGTAGTTAGAGGCAATATCAAATATAGGGGACATAACTATGGCCCCTTTATAAATAAGGCTGGTGGGAATGTCAAGAGTTAAATATGTTATCAAGGTAAATAACCTGCCTAAACCTTTTAATGTTATGGCTGATACATTACACCTAGAGTTGATCGAATCCGCCAAAATTCGGGAAAAGCATATAACTGCCGGATTTTAAAAAAAAATCCAGATCCGCTCCGGATTCCAGTGCCCATATAAGTCTACAGGGACCAGAATCCAGAGATTAAAAACATTTGTGGAGGGGATAGGAGGGTTGGAGCGCACATGGTGTAATCACCCAAGGCTGTGTCGTGGCAGTAAACTACTTCCGGGTCATGCCTTTCCCTTCCAGAGCCAATTATTCAATATTCATTGTTTTGCCCGCCCACTGGCACATGTAATTGGTTGCAGTTAGACATGCCCCCACCCTGAGTGGCAGCGTGCCAACTGACTGCAACTAATTACAGGCGGTAGGACGGCCGGTGGGTGGGGAAAGCAGTGCAAGTGTCTGCGGGTCAGTATAGTAAACGTGCATATGTTTCAGAAACACATGCATGTTCCTGTCAGAAGTGTGCACGGCTATGCTGGTGATGCGCTGTCAGACTCGTACAAGTCTGACATGACATCAGCCGGCACAGCCTGCGCTCTCTGAGCATGAGCGTGCATGTTCACAGAAACACATGCACGCTCATGTCAGAAGTGTGCGTGGCTGTGCCAGTGATGCGCTGTCAGACCCGTACAAGTCTGACATGATTTCAGCCGGCACAGTCTGCTCTCTATAAGCATGAGCATGGATGTACACAGAAACACATGCACGCTTAATGTGAATGTCATCCGAGTTCGTACTGGTGTGGAGCTCCCTCTGGTGGCAAGGAATGGTAATGAAGCTGAGTTGGAATTTGTGATTCAGACAGGTGATGGAATTAATTGGGAATCCAGGAAATCCTATTGCAGATCAGCCTAGTTTATTTAGTAGAGCATTGTGTGCCTGGTGGCCGCCGGTGATAACTGTTCCTGCCTGCTTCTGAAGATGGCTGGAAGTTTTCCTTTCTGATTTTCCCATTTATTTGGTGCCTGAATCTACTCCAGATAAGTTTACTGTTTCTATGCTTAATTGCTGGATTTGTACTTAAGAGTGTTTCTGCATATTTCATTTGGTTCTTTGTTTGGTTTCTTGTATGTGAGGATCTGTCTTTCTGCTTTTGTGAGCAGGGCAGCCCCTCCATCAAGAAAGGGAGCTTGCTTCCTGGTCAGTTTTGGATTATTTTCACTTTAGAAAATTACTTGTTCTGTGATTTTGTTTCTTCCCATTATATCTGCAGTTCTGTTTAATGTGTCAAGCACAAGGGTCCCTGATATAGTGGGGGAGAGTCCATGTAGTCTCAGTATTTTTATTAGCAGGAGATTGGAATTTTTTCAGGGTTTTTTGCTGGCCGCAATCAGTTATCTGTCCTGTCCTGTTCTATCTAGTAAGTCGGGCCTCACCCTTGCTGATCTATATTTTCTATCTGTGTATTGTGTTTTATTACGTCACCACTGTTGCATGTTGGGGGCTTGCAATTTCTTTGGGGACTTCTCCGAGGCAAGTTAGGGTTCCTCATTTCTATCTTTGAGGTGTAGCAAGTTCTCAGGCAGTGACGAGGTGTCTATGTGTGTTATGAACATCCCACTGCTACTTCTAGAGATGTTTGATAGATAGGGGATTGCGGTCAGCTCAGTTTCCAACTACTCTTGTAGTTTTTGTTTTTTTCTTATTATAGGAATTTTTGTGATCATCCACGGTTACCACACCATAACACACGCTCCTGTCAGAAGTGTGCGTGCCTGTGCAGTGATGCGATGTCAGACTTGTACAAGTCTGACATGACATCAACCGACACAGCCTGTGCTCTCTGAGCATGAGGGTGCATGTACCTAGAAACACATGCACATTCCTGTCAGAAGTGTGTGCAGCTGTGTCGGTGATGCTGCTTTTTTTTTTTAAATAAATTAAAAAAACGAAGTGCAGTCCCCCCTAATTTTCATCCCCAGCCATGATAAAGCCTGCTGAGGGCTGGTAGTCTCAGCCCGCAGCCACCCGTTATTTTCACATCTATTAGATGTGACAATCCCGGTGCAATACCGTCTCTTCTTGACTGCCCTGGAGCGGTGGCAATCGGGGTAATGAGGGGTTAATAGCAGCGCACAGCTGCTACTAAACCATAGGTTAGTAATGGCACAGGCATTTATGAGATACCTGCATCACACTAACCTGTAAATAAAAGTAAATAAACAGACACAGAGAAAAATCCTTTATTTGGAATAAATTTCAAAACACACACCCTCCTTCACCTCTTTATTAACCTCCAACACCCTGCAGGTCCGGCGTAATCCACACGAGGTCCCACGCCGCTTCAGCTCTGCTACATACAGCCAGCACCCATAGAGCAAGATCGCTGGCTGTGCAGACAATGACTGAGTTGCGATGAGTGCATGGCAGGGAGATACTGTAACAGGCTGGGGGTGCGTCTGCCTACAACCAATCACAGATGAGAGGACGGCCGGTGGGCGGGGAAAACACGGAAAGCTGTGTGTACACGTTGCACAGTACAAGAAGTGAATGCATGATTTGGAAGCAGTGTGCCGCAATGACACCGAGTCTCGGTAAGTATGAAATGCTGTTTTATTTCTGTTTTTTCTTTATTTTTCAATTATGTTCTCGAGTGCCAGATCCAGATCGTGCACTCGGAATTCCAGATATGGGTCTGGCACCCGGAAATCTTTGCAACTGCTCGGATCCAGAATTTTACTGTTCAGATCCGCACAGCCCTAAATACACCACATTAACACCAAAAAGGAGAAATCTAAAAAAAAAAAAAAAAAGCAAATTACTTGAAAATTGATAAAAATTAACTTAATATGTTCCACATTCTCAAGTAACAAGCAAAGAAGTAAGGGAAATGTAAAGCAACAACTATTCTTACAAGAGATGCGTGGATTTCAAAAGATTCAAATTCACCAAATAACTTGAATTTTTATTGGAAATTTGATTTTAAGTAAATGTATTGAAGATGTCCTATTATGCTCTGGAGGGGAGAATGGTGCTGTATTATTATTATTATTATTCTTATTTTTTTTTTTCAAAACCTTTTCAAGCATCTACATTTCAGAAAAATGGTGAGGGGTGAGTGGAGGAAATTGGAAAATTTCTGAATTCTGTAGGACACAGATTTTTGGCAAATTCAAGTAGAATAAAATATCATTCGAATAAACTGGCCCATGTCTAATACTTGCTTTTCTGACTCTTATCCAATTTCTAAAAAAAAAGACTTTCTTCCTGTTATTGACAGAAAAGTGTTTGACTTATACCACTGGAAAGATTTCCCCTTGTTACATTTAGGGCACAATTAGCTTAATTAAAATGATCTCATATTCTTAATTTACTTGTGCCCTTCAAATGCTTTCTTTGACTTCTCAGTGCATTAAGACATTGTTAAATTAAAGAAAATAGTTTCTCACTTTATTTGGAGCCAGAACATAATCACAGGCGCGACAGCACAATGTGAAAATTGATTTAGTTTAACCTCCAAATATTGTAGGTATGCTGTATGTACAAATACAAGTATATGATGCGTGTTGTACTTTAAGTAGAAATTTAAGGTACAATTATACCGTTTTAAAAAGACTTAGAAATTATGTTGCCTGAACTAACAAAGTACATCAATAAATAATTTATTAACCACAAGTTACCATAATACCTACATTAACATGCAGCTACGTTAAAACTTTCTGAATGTTTTCTACTGAAAATGAAATCAGATTGTAGAAGAATCATAATTGGATAATATTGAACATTATACATTTTACAACTTTGACCTCTAATAGAATTCAATAGAACACACAACAATCTTCAGGTTATATTGGGGTAAAAAGATTACAAATACAGCATCTCAAAAGAGTTTGTTTACAATGCATCTTTTCTAACAGTCAAAAAACATCCATTTCCAAGAAGAGGATGCCTCAGGAAACTCTTCTTAAACCTGAAGCACCATTTGCCATCCTTTTTTTTTTCATCTTCTGAGCATTTTCTTCCAGCCAATATGATTTTGCTATTTTTTTCCAAAGTTGTCTCAACTTTTTTTCCACTCCATTAAGCAGTAAAGTAAATGTTTGTACTTTTACTGTTAAAATGGTAAGAAAATGAAGAAAAACAAATGCCTAGGCATCTTCCAGGCTTTATTTTAGCTTTCCAATTGACTTGTTTTGTAAGCATTGAGCATCTTCCTTACTGAAAACTCCTGAAGAATGTATGTTACTTCTTTTAAATGCACCATTTAAAAGCCTGAAGCATTTAAAAGAAACTCAAAAGCCTGAACATAAGAACAGTAAGTCACTTTTTTATATATATATATATATATATATATATATTCTTTATTTAATAATAATAACAATAATCTTTATTTCTATAGCGCCAACATATTCCGCAGCGCTTTACAATTCAGGAGGAACATATACATATCATATACATAAACATATACAAACAAGTAACAATTATAGAGGATACAATATTTAAAAGGAAAAATGGCAACCCTGCTCGTGAGAGCTTACAATCTACAATGAGATGGGGGGAGGGGCAAGGTACAAGTGTTTATTTAAAATGACAATCCAGCCAGCTCATGGGGGATAGATGATGGCTTCCTGGACCAGTCGGCCAGAGCCTTGAGATGCATTTGGGTGCCATGGAGTTTGACGTGGGGTTATGTTCTGAGAAGTTGTAGAGGGATTAGGTGAAATTAGTTTGGCTAGGGAGTGTGATAGGCCACCCTAAAAAGATGCGTTTTTAGGGAGCGTCTGAAGCTGAGTAAGTTGTGATTTGTCCTAACTTCTTGGAGTAGAGCGTTCCAGAGGTTTGGTGCAGCTCGGAAGAAGTCTTGGATTCGGATTTTATTTTTGGATAAACAATAATATGTTTACATTGACTTATAAAAACCATTAGGTAACAACATTAATTCTGAAAATAGTAGCAATCTAGGAAATTTTATATATGACTGGAGTTTGAAAGGATTAGTGGTCTTATTGGGTGTATGTGGAATGCAGAGGACAGTTGGAAAGTCCTGCTCTACAAGTGGAGGAAACGCTAATTAGAGGATATATCTAATAGATATACTGTAAATGGATTAACGTAATTATAAACATTATTTATTATTTTCCAAGTCTAAAGAGATTTGAGATTAAAGAAGTTAAGTTGATGATTTATAATATTGATCCAAATGAGGATGAGTGTTCAAATATGTTTTATTTGTTCAAGTGTTCAAGGACTTTGTTATTTCTAGCAAGAGACAATCAAATATTTTCTAATGTCCATATAAGGTTCAACTTTTTGAATCATTCTAATATAGAAGGAAGATCTGTATCTTTCCAATGTCTAGCAATACTGTTTTTGCTGCCATTGATAAATCGAGGGATTACTGAGGCTATATTTTTGAATTTTTGTTTAGTATCTAGTTTATGGAAGATGAATCTAAGGGTGAAGGCTATTTTAATTTTAAAGATCTTTTCTATGTAATATCTTATTATTTTTGGTAATAATTTGATTTTGCAGAAAAGGAACCAAATGTGTGAAGGGATGCTTAGTACTTGAGTTCTTAATATTTTATTAATATAGAATGAGTATGTGTTTTCTTTTTAAGTGGAATATCTTATCTGGGGTGACACAAGTATATCATTCTATTTTTCATTGTTTAACTCTAGAGCGCACACCTCGGGCATCGCAGGGCTGCTAGGTCACTTGTTTTCTATAGTAGATTTCTATGGTTGCGCGTTCTAGGGTTAATGTAAGAAGGCATTTTCTGTTTATTACATAAGATCTTAAAGTATTGATAATGTTTTATTGTTTTCGTGAAATCAATTTTTGTAGCATATTATTAATTGACTAAACTAGATATAAATGCTTTGTAAAGAAATTAATATGTTTATTATAATGAGCATTTTTTAAACTTTTTATTGTTTCTGAATTTCCTAATACAAAGCATGATAGAAATAGATGCAGTGTGAAAATGTTCTTAGGGTATGTGCACAATGCATCATTTAGATGCCAGCATAGCCACTGAGTTTTTCCAGGCATAACCAATTCAGGCCACAGTCATTTCCTTGAGGCGGCTTTGCCATCATTCTTGTGCTAGTTTTTACTCTGTAATGTTAGGTATGGAAAGGGGTGGAATTTCCAGTTCAAGTTGCCAAAAGAATGAGAATGACAATTCTTTTAACTGCTTCTATGTTTCCAAACCCTGAAATGGTTAAAAGAAGTGGCATAAAAGATAACATGTGCACGGTAATGTTGTTTTGATCTTATGTAGCACATGACCGTATTTTTGGTCATCCTGCTATCCATTAAAAAAAGGTTCACACTCAATTCAATGTTATTCAATGTTGCAGATGAGCAATTTTTTTACTAACTTATTCTGCATGTGAAAAAATCACGTATGTAGAGCCTGTCCCTTGGTCTGGCAGACTGGCAATCCAGAGTTTCAGAACCATAGCTGCAGGTCTCGAGTCTGGCAGTTGGCTATACTATATCTGCACCCAAGGTTACCCTGTTGGATGGTTCTATGGAAAAGTGTTTTTCCCAGTTATCGTGCAAGCTATTCCTTAAGCTCCACCCACACTCTTCCATGTGTGAAGAACAGCAGGAGGGAATTATGATATCCCTCCTTTAGGGAGACCCACAATACGGGACTTTCTCTCTTCCAATCGACTCTCTATCGCTGCGGTCAGTTGATGAATTTTTTTGCTGCTATAAATCTCATCTACGATGACCCCAATTGTGTTTCGGTCCATACACAGTAAAATCTGTTATTAACCCTGTGGCCTTTTGTCTGAGCACTTAAAATACACAACATTTTCCACAGGTCATTGCTCAAAAAGTATGTTGCATATGTAGAGCCAGCACCCTTTACCACAATCTTCAGTTATTGTGGATGGGAACTTGGAGTTTGAGGTAGTGAGAATCATAGATTATTTCCTTGATTGATGCTCTCTTCAATGTTTGCTGCACTGTAAGGGGTATGGTCCTGAGGAAAGGATGTGGATATCAGAAGTGGAAATGAATGCCAGTAGCTTGAAATGTTCCATCCATGCATCTCATCCAAATAAGCCCAGTCCTTAGGGTCCAAAGGCTCCTCATAGAAGGGGGGGTACTGTCATGGGTGTGTCCCACCTGGGGGAGGTTTTGGGCAAGTCTGGAATCAGAAGGTCACAGAGCCTTATTGCTTTCAGATCCACTAATGATACTTGAATGTCATCCACTTGCTTGTAGTGCTGTAAGGGTTAAGCACCCTTTACTGTCTGGCTGTTGACTGTAGCATTAATCCCATGTGTAGCCTTTTTGCTACCACTCCCCTTCACTATATATAGTCATGTGTCTTAATATCTGATGCTGGTTATAGAAACTGAATGTTCCTTTCTATGTGGTCCACTTTGGAAATAGCTTGGTTCAGGAAGACTTTTTTGTCTTGTGTCATTTTGCAGCTGTGGTGTTAGTTGCATAATAGCTATTTAATTTTTGTGTATATTTCCTTTGTCTACGTTCCTACCTTTGTGTTTCGTAATTGTAGTGGAGAGACTAGCAATCTCACTGGCCTGCTCACTAGCCAGCTTGAGTTTAGGGCAAACTAGGGCTTAGAAATGTGATCAGCAAAGGCGTAAAAGAACTCATACAGAGATATCAAGGAGTGGAGGATTCAGCCTGAGGTGAGTGCAGGTGGTGACCTCGCTCCCTAGCTCCTGGGCCCTCTGTTGTATCTTGGTTCCTGTGTACTCTGTGTATCGTGGCACCTGCTGGGGGTTTTCATGGTACCTGATAAATCCTTGCTTGTCACTGCATGACATAATCAGACCATTTTTCTTGAATGGAGAGAGAACAGTCATGCTGACCTACCAGTGGACTTAATATTAGTACCTGGAACTGTTAAAATACTTTGAATCGTGAGTTTCTATCAAAGCTTCAAATCTTCTATAGCATGAAAAATAAAAGGGATGTAGAAAATCTTCTAAGAATACATTAAAGCAATGCTCCATCTTTTTTTCCAGCACTGGAGTGGTGCTTTATTTTTAAGTCTCCTGCCACCTTTGTTATACTCTCCCTCTGGTGTCTTCACCTTCCTTTTGTGTCGCTCTGCTCCTGTGGCACTATCTTGTGCCCACAACATCTGACAGGCCATTAAATCACAACAGCTCAATACAAGACTATCAGAGCCAGAATTAAATTGTTATAGACTTGTGTATAGTTGTGAATACCTGTATGCTCCATAAAACACTGGAGCAGCCAAAAGTGCACAAACTGCCCTATACAGACCGGAATGATGCTGAAACAGATGAAGATGCAATATGGTCAGTATCAGAAAGGGGATAAGAGACTTAGAAGTACTTTGTACACTATGACATCACAGGTGCGATGTCAGTGGGGTCAAATCGAAAGTGACGCACATCCGGCATCGCTGTCGATATCAGAGTGTGTAAATCTTTTTTTATACGATTAACGAGCGCAAAAGCGTCGAAATCGTATCATCGGTGTAGCGTTGGTCATTTCCATAATTTCGGAAGGACCGATGTTACGATGTTGTTCCTCGTTCCTGCGGCAGCACATATTGCTGTGTGTGAAGCCGCAGGAGCGAGGAACATCTCCTACCTGCGTCCTGCTGCTCACGCCAGCTATGCGGAAGGAAGGAGGTGGGCGGGATGATTACGTCATCTCCGCCCCTCCGCTTCTATTGACTGCCTGCCGTGTGACGTTGCTGTGACGCCGCACGACCCGCCCCCTTAGGAAGGAGGCAGGTCGCCGGCCAGAGTGACGTCGCAGGGCAGGTAAGTCCATGTGAAGCTGCTGTAGAGATGATGTTTGCTACGGCAGCTATCACAAGATATCGCAGCTGCGACGGGGGCGAGGACTATCGCGCTCGGCATCACAAGCATCGGCTTGCGATGTCGTAGTGTGCAAAGTACTCCCTAGATTTATATCACCACTCCACTTTTGAAATTAAAACAAACACTGTAGTGGTGCTATAAGGCTGATAGAGAAGTTTTTACTTTTCTCACCTACTCAACATCTTTACTACACCTGAACTCAATATAATTAAATTTATTAAAAAAAAGATGTTTTCATATTTGGATGAGAGGTAAAAAATTGTCAATTTTCTCTGCCACATAAGGTTATAGTCACACTGAGTATTTAGAGAAATTAAAAGTATAAATTTTCCAAATAGAAACGTTTTCAAGAAACTCCTGTTTTGAGGAGTTGTTGAATTAGTTTTTCTTTTCCTAAAATGTTTCCAGTTTTGAAGATTTATTTAGAGTATGAGGCTCCATAGGTCACTCCAAGTCAGTGCCAGACCCGGATTTTCTCATGCGCTGTGATGTAAGTCAGTGAAATCACAGAAAGTGAAAAGCTCTGAGTTAGCTGCTGACTCCAAATGCATTTTGACATCAGTAATTCAAGTCACCGTGCTTGAGAAATTCTGGATCTGGTGCTGACAGGGAGTGACCTCTAAAATCACTCCCTGTCAGTGCCAGACCCGGAATTTCTGGGTCATCACTTAGCATGAGAGTTTCCAGTTTCCAGAGCATTCCCTGACAAAGAGTGACTCCCAGTCAGCTCCAGACTCAGAATTTCTCACGCTTGGTGACATCACTGAGTTACTGGCGTCTGTGGTCACCTAGAGTGACCTACGAAGCCTCATTCTAAGAGGATGGATCATTACACAATGGATTACACTGGACCCTTTTGTTTTGTTTTTAATAAATTGATGAATTAGAGAAAGTATGGGGAGTCATTATTCAAATAATTTAATCTTTCCTGTGTGTTTTTATTAACTTTACACTTACCAAGTTAGTAATAGGGATATCTGATAGGCCCCTTATTCCTTACATCATGACAAGTCATAGCAGACATCAACCCTAAAAACTATTACCCCAATTTTCACTGCACTGAGGCAGTTGGGAAAAGTCGGGGCAAAGTTCCAGAATTTGCTTGACTAATAGATGCAGCAATTCTGTGGCAGTTGAGGGCTGCTATTTTTAGGCTGGGAATCAGGAAACCGAGCCTCTTTTTATCTATTTATAAATAAACCATAAAAAAATACTTGGGGTTGCTTCTAATTTTGCTGACCAGCCAAGGTAAAGCAGACAGTGGCTGGGAAGGGACAAATAACCATGGACCTTCCCAGTCTGATAAAATAAGCCCTTAGCTCTCTGCTTTATCTTGGCTGGTAAGCAAAAATAGGGAGGACCCTATGCCATTTTTTTAAATTATTTATTTATTAAATGAAGGCACCCTATGAACATCCTTTAGTGTCACATAAAAGGCACTATAGGGTACAAAGGTACAACTCTGCCTATATGCTCTCTCTAGTCTAAGCTGTCCTTGCTACATAAACTCTCCCTGAACTGCAGTGTGCCAAGCATTGCACCTAGGGGTTTCATATAAGATACAATGATGCAATGTGGCCAGCCAATCACATTAATGTCAGTCAACAACATAACTATAGCTTTAGTCTGAGACCCCATGTCCTGTAATCATCCATTAGAATGGATACCGTAGAGATCCATTGGTGCAAACATAACTTTTTGTTTGTTGTTAAATATCTGAAGGATCCATTCATTTATCATTAGAGTCTATGTAAGGCCCCCTTCACACACACGTGCCTCCGGTACGTGTTAGGTCAGTTTCCTCACGTACCAGAGACACGGGCACATGTAGACCCATTAAAATCAATGGGCATGCGTACACATGAGTGTTCTGCCATGGACCGTGTCTACGTGTGGAGCATACATGTGTCCGTGTGCTCCATACGTCAACATGTCCATTTTTCTTAGGCATCACGGGTGTCACACGGAATGCAAACGGACCACACGGAGGTGTTCCGTGTGACAGGCGCCGGAGAAAACACACGTGTTTGAGAAAAAAAAAATAAAATCTTTACTCACCTTTTTCAGCCCTCCTGTCTCTGCCGCTGCTGTCACTTGCTTCCGACTGCTACTCATTGAATATTCACTTCACTGCGGCCGGAAGCTGCAGCAGCGGGGAGTTGGCAGGACCAGAGACCAAAGATCAGCACCACGGATAGCGACGCCAGGGACAGGTGAGCGGAATGTTCCCATTCTCCGTGTGTTATCACAGGTAACAAACAGAGAACACACGTGTGCCATAAACACGGCTCATGGAGGGCAAAATGCACCTCTGACACGTCCGTGAAAAATGTGCGTGGTTTTTCACGGACATGTGAAGGGGGCCTAAAACTGATCTGATAATGGATTGCTATTTTGCCATCTGTTTTTCTTGCATTTGTAATGGATCTGTTTTTTTCTTACAGAATCTATTTGAAACGGAAGATAAATTGCAATACATTAATAGATTTGTTCTCCATAAACTCTCATGTAAAAAAAATGGATCTGGCAAAACTTATTTTGCCAACATATCTCTTCACAATGCATTCTAACGAATGAGTACAGGAATGTGAATGCAGCCTTACTGTGATTGGAAGGCAATCCAAGCATGTTTAGTGGCTAAAAAACGAGCAGTGCTGAGCATGCTCGCTCATCACTATCAATAATCAGTTAATCATCACAGATCTCGTTGCCTAAAACAAAAATGATAAGTTGATATAACAAGACAAATCTGCCAGACAACATAGATATACTATAGTTGCTCCAGCCAACGGCTGTTATCTATAGTCTTGTTTTCAGGAAATAGTCTATAAAATATTAATCCATATTCTAAAAAAAGAAAACCCTTGAACACACTTTCAATTAAAGTGATACACCTTTGCTGAGCAAACTTATAAAAGTGAACATACAGTAATATTTAAATAATATAAAGCCACTAGCCATTTAATGGCAACATTTTTGAAGGGCTTATTCAATTAATAAAAACTGATGGTTATTTCTCATTATAAGTATAGTTAATCTCATTGGGAATTCTGCTGTTTTAAGGTGCCCATTAATTACTTTTCCTAAGTTTAATCAACAATTTTATAAACCTAATATGAAACCAATTGTGACAGTGCTGTGATCCCTCTAGATGTGGATTAAGTATAAATTGGAATTTGTGACATCTGTGGCGGTGCCTGTCCCCTTTAATCCTGCGTAGATAATTGTGCAACGCAAGTTGACCATTTGGTAGCCCTTTATTACTTTGACGACTTGTAGGTCTGGCCAGTCTGGAAGATTTGGGGTTCAATTATAGCTATGTTAGTTTTTATTTCTTCCTGCTGTCAGCGCTGCTCATTGTAAACACATGAGAGTAAGTTCCCACTGTCCGTTATAGCCAAATTAACTTTTGTAATTGTGTGTTATCAAGGCTCTTGTGTCTTATTGATATTCCTGGTTCTGACTTTGGCTTTTTTATTGACTATTCTCCCACCTGACGATTTTGAACCTAACCGGATATCCTGTTTCTGACAGGGCTACCAGACTACTCTTTTTCCAAGCATGCACCATTGAACAGCAGCCAATGCTTTAGTCACTATGCAAATCCAGATCACTGTAGTGTACATGACTTAACAGAAATCTGTCAGCAGGTTTTTTTTATGTAATCTGAGCACAGCATGCTGTAGGGGTTAGAAAAACAAAAATGAATTATTCCTCTATTATCAGCCTGTGTGCGTTTGTTTACTTAAACTAAAGGCTTTATCACCTAGTGATTATCATTGTTAGACTATAATGTCAGGCTCACCACAGACCAGCAAGCCCACTCCTCTGATTGATGCCTCACTGTCAATGTACGATCTCTGATGGGGTCCTGATGTGAACCGGGGTAGCTTACTTAGCTCTGCTGCTTTGCTAAATCTAAAAGCTTTGTTGAGTTAGAATGTCTGCAGCCAGTTATCTAAGTGATACATCATTGGATTCATAGTCACTTTGCCTATATCATGTTGTTCTCAGATGAGGTAACAAAAACCTGATGACAGATTGCCTTTAAAGAATGAAGGCTAAGGCAAACCAAAAAATCTAGTATGTGACCATGTGATCTTTCATAATAGGAGTGATTATGAGCTCTCAATTTATAATTCCCACAGAGGAGGTTGAACTTTCCATTGTGGAATGTCAGTAGCAACTATAAGTATCTGGATGAACAGAGGATATCCATTTGTAGTATTATGGTAGCAGTCAGTAATATTAGTAAGTTAAAGAGAATCTATCACCAGGTTTTTCCTACCCCATCTGAGAGCAGCATAATGTAAAGACAGAGAACCTGATTCCAGCGATGTGTCACTTACTGAGCTGTTTGCTGTCATTTGAATAAAATCAATGTTTTCTCTGCTGCAGATCCAGCAGTTATACAATGATCATAAATATGCTGGAGTACCTATCAAAATGCCAAGTAGTCCTCTAATGATAATCTATTGCTGATTAATCAGGGATTTTATCAAAACTACACTAAGCAGCCCAGTAATTGAAACTCCACTGGAATCAGGATCTCTGCCTCTACATTATGCGGCACTCAGATTGGCTTTTAAAAACCTGGTGATAGATTACCTTTAAGCAATGGTCAAAGTAGACAAAATATGTGAACATCAGGTCTCTTAGTAAACAAGAAGACACACTCACAAGCAAGCCTGTCAGTAACAGAAAAATCAGGAGTGTTGTGAATGTCATCTGTGTGGGTGCTGTATTGGAGCTCCCTCTGGTGGCCAGGAATGGTAGTGAAGCTGAGCCTGAGTCTCTGACTCAGAGATGTCGGCATTAATTGGGAATTAAGGAAGTCCTATTGCAGACAAGCCTGGTGTATATAGGAGAGCACTTTTAACCTTGCTGGTGCCGGTGACAGTTGAATTTTTTTGGTTTTGTTTGGAATCTGTTTTCTTGCAGGTGAAGATTTGCTTTTCTAGTTTGGTGAGCATGAGGTTTCCCCCTTTGCTTGCTCTCCTGCAAGAAAAGGGAGATTCTCCCTGTCAAACTTGATTATTTGCACTTTTGTATTTTTTGTGCTCTTTTTGGTATTTTGTGTCTCCCATTATTTACAAGAGTACCTGATATAGTGGGGGTGAGGTCGTGTGACCTCCAGGGCCATTTTTATTATCAGGAGATTGGTATTTTTCTGCAGGGTTTTTGTACTGAACGCAATCAGTTTCCTTTTCTTTACTTTGTATCTAGGTAGTTGGGCCTCACCTTTGCTAAATCTATTTTTCCTATCTGTGTATCGTATTTATCTACATCCCCGTAATCTCTATATGTTGGGGGCTGCAATTCCTTTGGGGACTTCTCTGAGGCAAGGTATATTTCCTCATTTCTATCTCTAAGGTGTTGCTAGTTGGTGTTGCTAGTTTCTCCGGCTGCGACGTGGCTTCTAGGTATTTAGGAACGCTCCACAGCTACTTCTAGTGTGGTCTGAAAGTTAGGGGATTGCGGTCAGCTCAGGTTCCAACTACTCTTGCTTTTCTTGGTGTTTTTCTACTAATGGGATTTTTTTATAATCTTCCATGGTTACTGGATCATAACACAGGAGGCTACCATTTCAAAGAAGTTAAGATTTAAGAAGTGAAAGAAAGATGTTCAGTTACAAAAAAGAAAAAAAAATGACCTGACTGTCTGTAATGAATCCCCTAATTTCACATCTCACCATATATTACATTTGTTTTTCTTGTAAGCTTCCATTCAGCCCATTTAAGCCTTGTCTGCAATCGATAATGTTGCAAGTGTTGACACTTTCACCACATAAGCTCAGTATACTGTAAAAGAACAATTAATCATATCATTAATTCATTTATTATTTTGTAATCTTGCATTCTGGAATTTCCAGCATCATCCTCTGTATCCAAACTCACTAGTTGATAAGGTAACTATTCTTCCCTGGAGAGTTTGCACTGCCTCAATGGCTTCTGTTCTCTCTCATTCCCTGTATATATCATATCACTGCTCACTTATCTTGTCAGGAGCCAACTTGCCACGTCCCACTTGTCCACTGATCAGTCTACACTGCTCTGAGACCTCCTGGCTGAGTCCTGAGCTGTGCTTGACGCAGAGGCTATACTCTATTCAATTCACAAAGAGGAAATATTTGTATTCTGTCCTTTAAATACGTCTCTGAATAGATTCTTAGTAGGACCTAGGAAACTTAAAATCATATGATTCTGTGTGCCAGTTCAGAATTTTAACAGCGTGTAAATTACAGTTTCTTCATATCTTACATACTTTACAATGGTTTTATAACATGTGTACACAGTAAACCCCTTTAAAAAGAATGTAACACAGAATAGTACAATTAACAAGCATTGTCCTAAATGAAGAACTGTAAGCTCATGCTACAAGCAAAGACGGGTCTCCTGAGAAGCATCCTCGGAGGGAATGCTGTGAATGGAAACTGGTAACATAGTTTAAAGGGTTGTCTATAGTATAGTTGATCAATATCATATTGATAGGGGTCCAATTCCTGGATGCCACACAATAGTCTCTTAATCCGATTTTCCATTTTTTTCTTTTGCTCCCCTTCTTCCAAGAAACGTAACTTTTTATTTTTCCATCATTCTTGCCATATAAGGGCTTTTTTTTGCAGAACAACTTGTACTTTTAAACAAAACTATAAGTTTTACTATATAGTACACTGGAAAAGAACAAAATAATTCAAAGTGCAGAATAATTGCAAAAAAAAGTGTGATTGCATGATTGCTTTTGAGATATTTTTATTCACTGTGTCAACTATATAGTAAAACTGATGTGTTGGTGTCATGCCTTAGGTTGGTACATGTTTGTAGACACCAAACATGTATAGGTTTACCTTTATCTAAGGGGTTAAAAAAACACCAGAAGTTTGTCCCAAAAAAGTGGTGCACTTTTTGCACCATTTTGCACAACCCATTGCGTTTTTATTTTTTGTGACCTTTTGCTCAATGATGGCTTATTTGTTGTGTCTCAAGCTGACATTTTTAATGATACCATTTTGCACAGATATTGTTATTGCATTTTACACAAAATTTGTGGAGACCAAAAAACGTAATTTTGGAGTTTGGAATTTTTTTTGCTGCTATACCTTTTCCGGATCAAATTAATTGATTTTCTATTTTGATAGATCGGGCATTTTTGAACATGGCAATACCATATGTGTGTTGATTTTCTATTTGTTTAACCCTTTAATTTTCAATGGGGTGAATGTAGGTGATTTGAACTTTAAGGGTTTTTTTTAAATCTTTTAAAAAAATTTTTAATATTTTTTTTATTTTACTAGTCCCCCTAGGAGACTATAAGGATCAACAGTCTGATCGCTCATTCATTTCTGTTCAACAATGCTACACAGCTGTGATCACCAGAAATACTCACCTCTTGTTACTGGCAGCACTCAGCTGGGTGAAACAGGAAGAGAGTGTATATATTAGGAAATCCTGGCGCCTCAAAATTTCCTAATATGTACAGTAGAGGTGACAGGATTTCCTAATATATACACTAAGATAGTAAGTACAGAGTTTCTCTACCTTTTTGAACACCTGTGTTGTTACTATACCTACATTACTACACTCACTGCACGCTGTCATCTTCATACTATTTGCACATGTCCCTGCTTGTGAACTGAAAGCAGGTTGTTAATCCTAACTACAATGTTTACTGCCCCGGGACATACTGAGATGTATACATACCTCTCTTTTTTCCTTTAAACATATTGTGAGAGGTTTTTGAATCCAGGCTTATTTGCTCTCATTTTTTACATTAATTAACGGTGGATTTGTGCAATTTTTGAAGTGTATTTATAGGAAAGGATTAACTTAACGTTGTTGGTGTTTGTATATCAATTTTTCGAGCAGTCTAGTGAATTTTATATTTTTTGTATTTTATGCAAGTAATAGTAAAATTATTCTTAGACACAAATATATTTAATAGAAATCTATACTTATATGATTATATATATTTTCAATGTATATATCCGTTTTTTTCAGTAGTATCTTGATTAATGTGTTTTTTAAAAATATTTTAATATTTATTTAATAAAAATATTTTTTTAGCACAATATACTCTATGGTAGCTTTTTATTATAACTATTAATGGAGTTAGTTACACTTTTGTATATACTGTATATGGGTTCTTCCTATGTATTTAACATTACATGAAGTTAGCAGATATAATAAATATGTGACTCTGGAGGGCAAGTTACTTTAATGCATATGTTTACTAAATAACTCAGAGATTTAAGACCTTCTGTTCTTATCACATTCCTCCATAACAGAGATTTTGATTATATCAATAATTCCTGAAATGTGATTAAGTTCCTGCTAACATTCATGAAATGTGATAGTAATAATATTCTTAATTTATTTTAATGGCTTTTGAAAACTGTGATCACTTTTATTACTTTTATGCAAGTGGCTTTAAAAGAATCTGTCAGCAAAATTTTGTAATGTAAAGTAATGACATGACTGTAATAGCAATAAAACAGGTTAAATTGATAACTTTGTGGAAGAAATATATTTTCTTCTTTAACCACTTTTCTGCTAATTAGATTTTGATGCACAATACACTGGGTCTCCTCCTCCCTGTCTATGATTCCCCAGCCCCTCTGTCTGCCTCTGGTGTGGTTTGTTAATGACAAATCACTGCAGAGATTCCAAAAAGAGGAGGCAGGTAATTCACAAAACTGAAGGCAGGAGAAGAGGCGGGGGAATCACCAACAGGGAGCAGAAAACCACAAATAGTGACTAAAGAAGAAAAACAAAGTGGATTTCTTTACCAAAGGTATCAATTCAATATTTGTTAGAGCGTCATTGCAGCCTTCTCTTTACTTTACATTACAAAACCTATCTTTCAGGTTCTTATAATTGTCTCATTATTGTCACTCAATGCAATAATTAACCCTAAAATGGAATGGGCTCATACACAAAAACATGGATTCATGCATGCATTGCCAATAGTTTAAACAGATGGTTATTCAGGCATATCATTAATTAATACAATTTTAAAACAATAGTAAAAAGTTAGTAACATTTTTTAATACATGTAAAATATATCTTTGTACCGTGTTAGCCAGTAGAGATAAAAAAATTTGTTTAAAAGAACTGAGAGTCCTCAGTGGTTGATACCATTTAATGGCTAACTGAAAAGATGGTAAGAATAGCAAGCTTTCGAAACTATGCAGGTCCCTTCACCAGGCTCAGTATAACACAAGACCTGAACTTATGATGACATTTGACACATTCAGAGCAGGAATTAATATGTCACATGGATTTATGTCTTTTTACATCAATTAAGATATGTACTCCCAGACCATCTCGGTGCATCACAGCTTTGGACCAGACCCCAATCAGAGAACAATGCAACTTTAACTCTCCTTACCTTTGAACTGCTGCAATATTTATGGCCACAACAGTTTGTTCTCTTACCATACTGATAGTTCTGCTTCACATAACTTGTCTTATTTACTGCTCCCTTCTATGTCCTGTTGTGTATAAATATGTGACTCTTCAGATTTTGTGTTATACTGAACCTGATGAAGAGACCTCAGTAGTCTTGAAAGCTTGCTATTCTTACCATCTTTTCAGTTAGCCATTAAAAGGTATCACCCACTGAGGACTCTCAGTTCTTTTTAACAATTTTTTTTAAAACATTTGTAAAGGGCATGATTAAATATGAGCAGCAGATACACATCCCTACCATATTCGTTTATGGTATCTAATTCCAGGCTTTGTGTCTCACATCTAATTGCAATCCATTAATTTCCCACTATCAATTTTTTATGAGTTTTTGATATTGTGTATTTTTGCTGTGCAAAAAACCCCGCAATATTTTATAGTTCCAGCAAAAATTATGGGATTTGTAGAAAAATCATGCCCACAGTATTTTTTTTTACCCTACATAAACTGATCTTCGATGCATTTTAAAATCCGCAACATGTGAATTTCTTTTGTGGGTACGCTGAGGTATATGTAGAGATTGTCCCTATAGAAAAATGCATTAAATGCTACAAATCTGCTTATAATATATATATATATATATATATATATATATATATATATATATATATATATATAAAAATATATATATATATACATTTTTAAAGCCTTTACGCAGTGGAAGCACACTAATAATGCATGTAAATCATACTTGATGGTATGAATAATGTTTTGTCAAAGCCGAATACCAGGAGGTATAAAAAACAAAGTAGATTAAATTAGAAAAATACTCAAAAAGGATCATTGTCATAAACATGATAGAACAAGTAAAAAAAATTTGAGTAAACTAATTTACCTAGTATGCGCTGAAATGCTTCCAAAAATCTGCATCATCAAAAACTCACCAATATACATCATGATAAAATAGGCTAAAGGTCAAATTCTTCCAGTACCCTTATTTTGCCCTAGGCTAAGGCTGCATGATGACTTTGGCTGTGACACCAGTCATGTGACCAAAGTTTGCTAGGTGTTTAGTCTACAGTGCAGCATACTACAAGTGAATGGAGTCATATTGCAATCCTGAGGGTACAATGACCACAACATACAAGGTTCAATATGTCCATCCATTACTTACTTGTACCTTTGGGGTTGAAATGGGATCCTATACATTTTTTTGTGGTGCAATGTAGGCAGAAACGTCTAGCAAACTTTAGCAATGCAAAAGTCGCCATGTAACCCCGGTCTTATAACAACTGTCAATATAAGGGTCTCTTCACACTTGGCTTTTTTGCTGAGTTTTTGGGGCAGAAAGTCTCCAACTCTCCAATCAGGATTTGTGATTTTTGAGTAACTCTAGGTTTTTGGACAGTTTATTTTCCAAAAGCTCAGTAAAAAATGTGAACACACTCTAACTATACTATTGTTTCTTAAAGAAATTGTTTACTTTTTTGATACTTAAATACATGTATTTGTGGTTAAAAATAATTTTTATAATTGTGTTTCGATAAAAATTGTGCACAATTTGCCTTCTATTGCTTCTTGGTATAAACTGTTTATTGCTATCTGGGACAGTTATCTGGGACAATTAAATATTTTAATTATGGACTTAAAGACTAATATATTGTATAATGTATGGTATATGGTTACTAACTTCCTGCCTGTTATACCCAGCCCCAGCTCAAATCAGTAAAGGACCACACCTGCCGATGGTTCTGCTAATTCACATCAACAGAGCAGCTAAACCTCTTCTGAGCTGCTCTGTCACATAGAGTGACTGTTAATGTCATGCTGATTGACAGCCGGCTCCCCACAGCTGGGAGTTGGCTGTCAATCAGCAAGACGTCAGAAGTTACTCCCGTCAACAAAGCCAATGTGATGTCAGTGGAAGCTGCAGAATTACTGGCAGGAGCAGTCTGGGGACACTCTGTGTCAGCAGAGATCTGGCCTGGGCACCATGGGCAGGTACGGTTGAAACCAGAAGTAAACATGCAATATCTAAAAAGACACATATGCATGTTTTTCTGACTATTTGACATGAGATCAGAATAAACTTCTAATTTTAGGTCAATTAGGATTACCAAAATTATTTATATTTGCCAAATGCCAGAATAATAACTTTCTGCAAAGTCAAAACTTGACATACATTTTATTAGTATTTGTTGAGATTGGATTGTAGCAATTGGTACAATTCAGATGTCCTTCCACAAGCTTCTCACAAGAGTAGGTAGGTATTTGGTCCCATTCCTCCTGACTGAACTGGTGTAACTGAGCCATGTTTGTAGGTCACCTTGCTATGCACCTGCCTTTTCAGCTTTGCCCATACATTTTTTAATAGGAATGAGATCAGGGTTTGTGATGGCCACTTCAAAACATTGACTTTGTTATCCTTAAGCCATTTTGTAAACAATTTAGCAGTATGCTTTGGGTCATTGTCCATTTGGAAAACCCATTTCCACCCAAACTTTAAGTTCCTGGCTGATGTCTTGAGATGTTGCTTCAGTATTGCCACATAATCTTCTTTCCTCATGATAGCATCAATTTTGTTAATTGCACGAGTCCCTCCTGCAGCAAAACAACCTCACAAAATGATGCTGCCACCCTTATGTTTCACAGTATGTATGTTGTTCTTTGGCATTAAAGTGTCTCTCTTTTTCCTCCAAATGAAATGATGGTCATTATGGCCACATAGTTCAATTTTAGTTTTGTCAGACCAGAGGACATGTCTCCAAAAATTAAAGTCTTTGTTCCTGTGTGCATTTGCAAACATTAATCTGACTTTTTATGTTTCTTTTGGAGTAATGGCTTCCTCCTGGCAGAGTGACCTTTCAGCCCATGTTGATACAATACTCGTTTCACTGTGGATAATGAAACAATCTTACCAGCATCTGCCAGCATATTCACAAGGTATTTTGCTTTTTTCTTGGGTTTATATGTATTCGTCTTGCCAAAGCATGTTCATTTCTGGTGCACAGAACTCGTCTCCACCTGAGCAGTATGATGGCTAGACATTCTCATCTTGTTTGTACTATATTTGCATATAGTTGAATAGAATTGTTTGTATAGATGAACGACGCACCTTCAGGTATCTGGAAACTACACCCAAGGATGTTGTGAAAGTCCACAATTCTCTTCCTGAGATCTTGGCTGATTTCTTTTGACTTTCCCTTGATGTTATGTAAAGAAGTAGTGTTTTTAAGGTGTGCATTAAAATACATCCACAGGCGTGTCTCTAATTAACTCAGATGTTGCCAATAAACCTATCAGAAGCTTCCAAAGACATTACATCATATGGACCATCCCATAGTACTCTTAGTGTATGTAAACTTTTGACTTTGCAGAAAGTAAAAAAAATGCCTTAAAACATTGTCTCATTATTCTGGCATTTGGTGAATATGATTAATTTTAGTAACCATAATTAACCTAAAAAGGAAAGGTTTATTCTGCCTTCATATCAGACAGTAAGAAAAACAAGCAAATGTGTATTTTTAAATACTGTATGTAAACATCTGGTTTCAACTGTATTTACCAACACTGTGCACTATGCACTGTTATGCTCTGTTTCATACTATTCTGCCCAACAGAATTTCCAAACATTTTATAGGTTGTAAATAACTGAAAATGGATATCTGTGAATTTACAAAAAGTCCCATTTACTGAAATGAAACAACCTAACAGATCAAATTACGTGTTTTATCATAGTACACTTTCTTTGCTATCACCTTCACAATTCTTGCATCCATTGAATTTTTGAATAGTTTGTTCTTGAATTGTGGACCTCACCACTGGTGGTGTTACCACAGATTTGTCTTCCTGTAGTTTTCATTGGCAGTGCAAGTACAGATTCAGATCTCCACTTAATGATGAGCTGAGATCTCAATCTGCCCATGTTCTGCCATTAGCGCTATTTTTCTGAAGACAGCCAGGAGATGAATCTTCACAAGTGTAACCCGCAGAGAGCGCGGCGCTGGCGAGAACTTTAAAAAAGGAAACAAATACAGACACCAGAGGCTGACAGAGGGGCCCAGGCAGAGCCAAATACCCTACCCACAATCCCACCTCACAGTTTTGTCCCAATGCACCAAAAGCTTTTTGTACCTTAACTTCAAATTTCAGTTAAAGAACAACCAGGATATGTATTTCTTCAATAAAGTTATCAATTGAATTTGTATTATAGAATAATTATGGCCATGTCTTTACTTTAACATGCTATACTGTGATGACAAATTCTCTTTAAATGTTGTTATATAAACAAAGTGGTCTAAAATAAGATTTATAAAGTGACTGCAGGTCCAGCAAATGCTATACATCTTGCAAGTTATATTGAAAAGCAAGTACTTTTGCCTAACAGTACATCTAGGAGAGAAAACAAAAAAAAAAATCTTATACTCTATTCAGTCTATGACTACAGTTTATAAATGCCCATACCAGCTATGGGAAATCAATATCCAAACAAATTGTTACCGATCGCATTGACTTATATTGGGTTTCCTCAGGTTACACTAAGGGTAGTAATATTTTTTAACAGCATTTATCATAGTATCATAGTATCATAGTTTTTAAGGTTGAAGGGAGACTCTAAGTCCATCTAGTTCAACCCGTAGCCTAACATGTTGATCCAGAGGAAGGCAAAAAAACCCCAATGTGTCAAACAAGTTCCAATGGGGAAAAATTTCCTTCCTGACTCCACATCCAGCAATCAGACTAGTTCCCTGGATCAATACCCTGTCATAAAATCTAATATACATAACTGGTAATATTAAATTTTTCAAGAAAGGCGTCCAGGCTCTGCTTAAATGTTAGTAGTGAATCACTCATTACAACATCATGCGGCAGAGAGTTCCATAGTCTCACTGATCGTACAGTAAAGAATCCTCGTCTGTGATTATGATTAAACCTTCTTTCCTCCAGACGTAGCGGATGCCCCCGTGTTCCAGTCGCAGGCCTAGGTGTAAAAAGATCTTTGGAAAGGTCTCTGTACTGTCCCCTCATATATTTATACATTGTGATTAGATCCCCCCTAAGCCTTCGTTTTTCCAGACTAAATAACCCCAAGTTTAATAACCTGTCTTGGTATTGCAGCCCACCCATTCCTCTAATAATCTTGGTGGCTCTTCTCTGCACCCTCTCCAGTTCAGCTATGTCCTTCTTATATGTCGGTGACCAGAATTGTACACAGTATTCCAAGTGCGGTCGCACTAGTGACTTGTACAGAGGTAGAACTATATTTTTTTCATGAACACTTATACCTCTTTTAATACATCCCATTATTTTATTAGCCCTGGCAGCAGCTGCCTGACACTGTCCACTAAAGTGAAGTTTACCATCCACCCATACACCCAAGTCTTTTTCTGTGTCTGTTTTACCCAGTGTTCTACAATTAAGTACATAATCATAAATGTTATTTCCTCTACCCAAGTGCATGACCTTACATTTATCTACATTAAACTTCAATTGCCACTTCTCAGCCCAATCCTCCAATTTACATAAATCTCCCTGTAATATAAAATTATCCTCCTCTGTATTGATTACCCTGCAGAGTTTAGTATCATCTGCAAATATTGAAATTCTACTCCGCATGCCCCCAACAAGGTCATTAATAAATATGTTGAAAAGAAGCGGGCCCAATACTGACCCCTGTGGTACCCCACTATGAACTGAGACCCAGTCCGAGTACGTACCATTAATAACCACCCTTTGTTTCCTATCACTGAGCCAGTTTTTAACCCAGTTACACATATTTTCCCCTATCCCCATTATTCTCATTTTATGTACCAACCTTTTGTGTGGCACCGTATCAAAAGCTTTTGAAAAGTCCATATACACAACATCCACTGCATTTCCCTGGTCCAGACTTGAACTTACCTCTTCATAGAAGCTGATCAAATTAGTTTGACAGGATCGATCCCTCATAAACCCATGTTGATACTCTGTCATAAGGTTATTTTTCTTGAGATACTCCAGTATAGCATCTCTCAAGAAACCCTCAAGGATTTTACCAACCGTAGAGGTTAAACTTACCGGCCTATAATTTCCCGGCTCAGTTTTTGTCCCCTTTTTGAATATTGGCACCACATTTGCTATGCGCCAGTCCTGCGGTACCGACCCTGTTATTAATGAATCTGAGAAGATTAAAAATAATGGTCTATCTATCACAGAACTCAATTTCTGTAGTACTCTGGGGTGTATGCCATCCGGGCCCGGAGATTTGTCAACCTTAGTGATTTCGAGGCGGCGGCGTACTTCCTGCTGGGTTAAGCAGGTAATATTCAAGGGTGAATTTATGGTACCACTGGTCATGTCATCTGCCATGGCATTTTCTTGTATAAAAACCGTAGAAAAAAAGTCATTCAGCAGGTTGGCTTTACCCTCATCCCCTTCCACCATTTCACCAAGACTATTTTTAAGGGGGCCAACACTATCGCTTTTCAGTTTTTTACTGTTTATGTAGTTAAAGAATATTTTAGGATTATTTTTACTTTCTCTCGCAATGAGTCTCTCTGTCTCAAACTTAGCTAACTTAATTTGCTTTTTACATATTTTATTTAATTTTCTATAATTATATAATGCCTCATCACTACCTACCCTCTTTAATTCTTTTAAGGCTTTCTGTTTTTCTTTTATTGCTTCCCTTACAGCTCTATTTAGCCATAGGGGTTTCCTCCTATTTCTAGCATGTTTGTTCCCATAGGGTATATTTTCTGCACAAGCCCTATTCAGGATGCTCATAAAAGTCTCCCATTTGCTTTGTGTACTTTTATTACTTAGTACATCATCCCAGTTTATTGCACTAAGATCATCTCTCAACCGTTTAAAATTTGCTTTCCTGAAGTTTAGTGTCCTTGTAGCCCCTCTACTAGACATCTTACTAAAGAATACATGGAAACTTATTATTTTGTGATCACTATTCCCCAAGTAACCCCCAACTTGTATATTTGATATGCGGTCTGGCCTATTGGTTAGTACAAGGTCTAGTAGTGCTCCCCCTCTTGTGGGGTCCTGTACCATTTGTGAAAGGTAATTATCTTTCATTGTTATCAAAAATCTATTTCCTTTGCTGGAACTGCAAGTTTCTGTTCCCCAATTTATATCAGGATAGTTAAAGTCCCCCATAATAATTACCTCTCCGAGACTCGCTGCTTTATCAATTTGCTTTATGAGGAGATTCTCTACCTCTTCCATAATATTCGGCGTCTTATAACACACCCCTATCAGTATTTTATTATTCATTCTCCCCCCCCTTATCTCCACCCATAGGGACTCTACATTCTCAGTACCCTCACATATGTTGTCACGCAGGATGGGTTTTAAGGATGATTTTACATATAGACACACACCTCCCCCTCGCTTATTTGTACGGTCATTCCTGAATAGGCTATAACCCTGTAAATTAACAGCCCAGTCATAGCTCTCATCCAGCCATGTCTCTGATATCCCCACTATATCATAATTTTCTTCCAACAATATTAATTCTAATTCCTCCACCTTATTTGTGAGGCTTCGGGCATTAGTGTACATGCACGTTACGTATGACTCTGTGCCTATATTCCTGCTTACTGTATTAACTGTCCTAACCCTCCCCCCCGTACCACCCCCAATTTCATTACTTGTGCCCTGGTCACTATCTGCACTACATTCCCCTTCTATAAAGTGAATACCCTTGCTGTCAGCTTCAATGAAAAACAGAGCACAATATTTAATTCCTAGGTATGGTTTATCCATCTGCCCTTACAACCTTTTGTAAGTATACTTACTATTAAATGAAAAAAAAAAAATATGAACATTTTAACTATTACTTTGCTTACTAAATGTTCTATTTTTTGCAAATATCCACAGTCACTTATTATTGAATAGGTTAATTTTAATTAAATTAGGAAAGAAATAAAGTAACAGTTCTTTGTGAAGTTAGTTAAATTAGTTAGAACTAGTGATGAATCAACCTGTTGGTATTCGTGTTCACCGAACCAGCACAAACTAAAAACAAAAATTGCATTCGGCAGCCAAACATGACCCCGGACAACGAAAACTATACTAGTCAACGTGGACAAGAAGTAGTGGGCTGTAAAATGGACATAGTAAGCGCTGGGGGGCTACAAATGGAAGTTAAATGTTAGTAAGAGAAGTCTACTTATACATACTGTGTTTCTCAAAGGATTATACTACAGTCTGACTCTTTTCCAGGCCCGCTAATTGAGGTTCATTAATATTCACTGCATCCTCCACCCACCCTTTGTGACAGTGTCTGTGTTTGGTTGCAGGCTGCTATACACGCCCTTCACCCTGTGTTCATGTCTGTGATTGGTTGCAGTCAGTTTGCTGTATAGTAGTGAAAAAATAAATAAGTAAATAATTTTAAAAAATGTTGTAGGCTCCCACCAATTATAGGGTCCCCCCAATTTTCAATATTCAGCCACAATAAAGCAGACAGGCGGGGGCTGGTATTATCAGGATGATGAGGAGCCATAAATCTTGGCCCCTTGTCAGCCTAAAAAAAACAGCCCGCAGCTGCCCAGAATTGGTTCATCCCAAATGCCCTGATGCAGGGGCAATCGGGGTAATATTAGGGGTTAATTACAGCTGTGATTTGTAAAAAATGACAGCTGGCATTAAGCCGTGGATTAGCAATATGAGGCGACTATGAGGTACCCTCATTACTAATCCTGTAAATTAAAGAAAATAAATCACAATTACTGAAAAATACATCCCTTTTATAAACCCCCAAAACACCCTTACAGATCTAGCGTAATTCAGACAAAGTCCCACGATAATCCTCAGCTCTGCTACATCCAGAGGTTGCAGAGGGGTAAAATATGTCCACTGTCTGCAGGTTCCGGAAATCACAGCCCAAGGTATCCCAGTAGTTAGTAGATAACGTCACTCAGTTCACCAGATTTCCCACGTTGCTCTCAGTAAATGTGCTGCCAGTTGGTTGGACTGCGGGACACAGCCTTGACCCTCAATCTGAAAGTCCGGCAGTGACTTAGACTTTAATTGTGGTCAGTGGGGGAGCCTCCAGTGTGATCTCCAGTGACCTGACTGCTGGACTGTCAGAATAGTCCAGCAGTCTGATCATCACAGGTCACACTGAGCTCTCCCCCGCTGCCCTTAGTGAAAGTTAAAGCCACTGCTGGACAGTTGGATTGTGAGTCATGGCCATGTCTCGCAGTTCGACAGTATAGCAGCACTTTCACTAAGAGCAGTGGTGAAGAACTTATCCTTCATACATCTACACTGCTTCCTCCACCCATCGGCAGTCTCCACATCTCTGGCTGCAGTCAGATGTGCCCCCACCCTGTGACAGTGTGTCTGACTGCAACCAATCACAAATGCTGTGTGAATGTCTATAATGTAAAAATAAATAGATTAAAAAATTGGCTTAGGATGCTCCCATATTATGATACCCAGCACACATAAAGCATAGGGCTACAGGCTGCAAACCCCAGCCATGCATTTATCTTGGCTGTGTATCAAAATAAGAGGAACCACTCAAAAACATCTCCCGGATCCGTGCTGTCCTTAACCAAGAATCAGCAAAAACATTAGTACATGCCGTCATCATCTCCCGCCTCGACTACTGCAACCTCCTGCTCTCTGGCCTCCCTTCCAACACTCTTGCACCCCTCCAATCTATCCTAAACTCTGCGGCCCACTTAATCCACCTCTCCCCTCGCTACTACCCAGCCTCGCCAGTCTACCAATCCCTTCACTGGCTTCCCATCACCCAATGACTCCAGTTCAAAACACTAACCATGACATACAAAGCCATGCACAACCTGTCTCCTCCCTACATCTGTGACCTAGTCTCCCGGTACCTACCTGCACGCAACCTCAGATCCTCACAAGATCTCCTTCTCTGCTCCTCTCTTATCTCCTCTTCCCACAATGGCGTACAAGATTTCTCCCGTGCATCCCCCATACTCTGGAACGCTCTACCTCAGCACATCAGACTCTCCCCTACCGGGGAAAGCTTCAAGAGGAACCTCAAGACCCACCTCTTCCAACAAGCCTACAACCTACAATAGCCCTCAGTCCAGTAGACCACTGCGCAACCAGCTCTGTCCTCACCTATCGTACCACTGTAGAGATAAAAATATAGCGCATATGAGAAGCACCCGTGGAGTGATTTCTGCATATCTATATTATAGAATTGCTCACCTGGTTAGGTTGTGCGCCCTCGCACAACCCCGGTGTTAGATGTATAATTCCTCTGGGGGATGAGGGACTGTCTCAGCTGGCGTTATCCGTTGTTTTGCTGAGTGGATCCAGGCTTGTTGCCGCTGCTGGCTTCAGATTGACCAACTTTTTGAATCCTGGAGCTCTGTGCGGACCTGTGTCCTCCCGCTGTTAGTTCAAATGATCTGATGGATTCTATTACTCACAGCAGCTCTACCCGGATTCCCTTATGGGAGTAGGCATGTAGAAAAAAGATTCCGGTCTTTGTGAGCGCTAGTAATAGATCTTTGGTCTTTGATCTTTTAAGAAATTTGGCTTTATTATTAATAACATAAAGCTCTTGTATTAACACAACGCGTTTCAGCAAGATACACTTGCCATCCTCAGGTGTCACCTGAGGATGGCAAGTGTATCTTGCTGAAACGCTTTTACATCAAAAAACATGTTTGGCTCCTCTTAATAAGAGTTTTTTTTCTTCCTCCTGACAATGCTACTATAAAATATCCCCTTACTATTTTTTTACTGCATCAGTTACAGGCAGGTAGTCATTAGTGCTACAGGAAGGTTCGGAGAAACAGCAAAGTAGAGGAAGAGTGAGGGAGACAATAAAAGCAAATGTCAGCACTATGGCTTACCTGTTTTCCATAACATTAAAGTCTTGCAATATTGGCTATAATGTTTCAAACTATTTCATTTGTCCTATTATTGCTATCAAAGGGATTGTGATCTTGAATCAATTGGAAACAGAGTTTTACTGCCGTTTTGTTCATTTCCTATCTAACAATGCAGTGGTTTTTCAGTTCTAAAACTCCACATGGTACAGAAAATAGTTCCTGGAAGAGTGGTACCATAGTAGAGTACATTGCTATATTGTATCCTTCATCTGACAAAGTATTCCAAGCATTAGTACATTCAATTTCTCTATTGCATAATTTATCTTTTATCTTTTATATCATCCTCATTACATTGTGACAATTCTGCTCCCTAACGCTATGCGATTGCATAGAATTCAGATTAATTTTACTATTACTGGAATAATTTTCTATTTAAGTACACTCATATCCTCAATTTATAGTCAACTTACTTCTAAGATGATGACAGTGACCTCATTTTTTATATTTAGAAATCATTACCATTTCCTATCTTTTTTAAATGAGAATACATCGCGCATCTCCATAGACTAGTTTGATCTTGTTATTCTGAAAGTGTTTTAGGGCTGGTATATGATAATGGACAATTTATTTGATATCTGTTTGCTTAGAAATCTCACAATCATCATAATTTGTCATGTATACTCTGAGTCATTGTTCCCAAGGGATTTTGCAGGCAGTCACATTGTTCTAAGAATGTTCAGAGATGAGATGGTTGGGTAGTTTCTGGCCCCTACCTTGCCAGTCCATTCACTGTCACTACTACAATATTAATTGTCACAGAATAATTAAAAAGAAAAAAGAGGAAGACAACGGGGCGCCAAATCTAAGTGTAGATGTATGTGAACACAGATTGCAATGATCGAACGAATTTTACACTCACCATGCAAATTTCTTCTGTTTTCGCTTGTGTGATCCGTGTAGTGGATCAACTCTTTTATTAATCCTTCAGTATGCAGCACAAATCCTTGGGAAAACAATGGGAGTCCTGTAAAGGTGATCCCACGTGGGGAATGGAATAAATAGAATAAATCCCTTTCGGCGGTTCCGGAGGATGAATGGGATATCAGTGCAAGTTTGTAAATACTTCAAGAGCAAAGGTTTATTTTTAGGTTCGATTAAAAATGGACAATTACAGACAACGCATTTCAGCTAACAAAAGCCTTCATCAGGTAGGGTCTACATTGCTGGTATTTAGACTGAGAGATCAGTCTATAAATTAGATTTTCTAAATACCAGCAATTTAGACTAAGCCTGATGAAGGCTTTTGTTAGCTGAAACGCGTTGTCCGTAATTGTCCATTTTTTTTAATCAAACCTAACAATAAACCTTTGCTCTTGAAGTATTTACAAACTTGCACTGATATCCCATTCATCCTCCGGAAGTGTCGAAGAGGATTTATTCTATTTACTTCAATATTAATTGTGGAAGAAGATAACATTGTGGCTGAAAGCTGAATTAACAAATTAGAAGTTGATCTATACGCATATAATTTAAAAACAAAAGAAGAAAATATAGGAATCTTTTTGGAATTACACTGTTATATAAGTTGTCAGGTTCAGTTATGAAATGAGCCATTTATTAATGATTTTGACCTCTTGAAATCAAATCTGACAATGAAAATATTTACTTGCCTCTTGTTTCTATAGTATCAAAAAAAATTCCTTTTAATGCTACATAAAATTAATGTATAAAGGTTTCAGTACTATGACACATTATTTTATTATTTTTGCAAATATAAAGAAGCAGAAAATTAAGTTATACCAATCTTCTGATATTTATTTAGAGGAAACAGGATCAATTAAAATAACTAAAACATGTCTAAACACTATTGCGAATTATAAACATTGAAAGAAATTGCACTACAAATTTGGTCCTCATTCAGTGACAACTCGTTTTGCTTGTCTCTTGTTCTCCTGCACTTGATCATCTCTTTCAAATGTCCAACAGTAATCTGCAAACATTGATGGAGTCCATTTTCCTTGATATCTTTTTTCCACAGCCGTAATATCTTGGTAAAATCTTTCACCATGCTTGTTGCTCACTGCTCCGCTGTTGGTGGAAAATAAATCTAGACGCGAATGTAAGACATGAATCTTTAAGAACATGTTACAGACAAGATCCTTATATGTTTTGAGTAGATTTTCCACCATTTTTTCATAGTTATCTGCTCTTGAGTTTCACAAAAAAATTAGTTAGTACTAATGCAAATGCTACCATGCAGCCTTTTCATTGCCCTGCAACAAATGAAGAAACTCCTCATCATGAAGAAGCTTATGAATCTGAGGTCAAATAAAAACTCCTTACTTTATCTTTGCTTCAGTCAACCATGAAAATGTATCAGAGATACTTGAATGCTTTTGCATTTTTAGACATTGCCTTTACAAAGTTCTTCATTAGGCCCAACTAAATATGCAATGGTGGTAACAAAGTGTTATGTTGGCCAACATGTACTCGATGAAGGACATTTTTACTCCTTGGCTGAAGTGAAAGTTGGAGATCTCAGTCTCATTTATTGAAGCTGTATTTTCTTACCTGACTTTCTAACTTACACAAAAAACAGCAGCACTTTGTGTATCCACCCTGAAAACCAAGTAAGAGGGCAACCACCTTTAAATCACCTCAGAGAGACCACAAATGTTGGTCATAGTACAGACACCACAACAGCTGTTTCATGTTGTCATAGGTTTCTTTCATATGTATTGCATAATGAAATGGAACTGAGAGTAGCCATTATACCTTGTCATTATGGAGCAGGATGTCTTTTAGGCCTGATTTGTACTAATCAATGAAAAGCCTCCATTCGTTTGAATTATGACATCTTCAGAGCTTTCATTAAACTGTTGATGTTGTTGCATTTCTCAAGATCATCCATGTAGAAGAATTAGATAAGATCTTTATCACATTTGCGGAACAAAGGAATCCGAACATTGCTTGCTAAGAGATTCCACTCCTGTAGCCTAGAATCTAAGAGCGTAGGCTTGATGAAATTTCTTAAGCCACATTTTCGCTTAGGTCTAAGCCACACAGCATGAAAATCAGAGTGAGTGGAATGCGATAAAACATAACATTCAAATCGGACCAATATTAGCTTTTGTGTCAGCGCACATGAGCAATTATTTTCTCGGCCCCAATTGGACAGAGAAAACAATCACAGCATGCTGCGATTGTAATGTGAGACTCTTTCTCTCACACCCATTCAAGTCTTTTGGTTGAGAGAAAGATCGCACTGCACTCACGGTACACAGGTGTACCGCGAGTGCAGGGTGAGAATGGCAATAGCCGGCTACGGAGGAGGGAGGGAGATAAATCCCTCCCTCTCCTCCTCTGTGCCGGCCTGCCCCCTGCAGCTGAGGTCCAATCGCATGATCGTACCTCAGTCGCAGTGACACTCACATGACACTCGGCTCCTGCGGTGCTGCCAGCATGAACCAAGTGTCATGCGAGGATCGCTTTAGTACCCGTGTGGGCCCGGCCTTATAGATAATATTGAAATGAATATTCTTAAAGGGAATCTGCCAGCAGGTTTTTGTTACCTCATCTGAGAGCAGCATGATGTAGGCTAGGAGACCCTGGCTCTATTGATGTACCACTTTGTTTGCTTGGTGCAACTGTTCTGACACAATTGGAGTTTTTAGATTTAGCATGTAACAGAGATGAGAAAGCTGTCCTTGCCCCAGCAGGCTTAGTATGTACAATGTCTATAAATAGGGAGCTGCTAAATGCAGCAGGGGAGGGGGCACAGGACGCAGATTCCCTTTAAATTTCAGTGTAAACAGTCTGCTGATAACTTGACAAACAAGCAAAGCACTTATTCATTGGGTGAAATCCTCTCTCTGCAATGTAAAAGTTTGTTCTGTTCGTCAGTGCATCATTCTGTGAAAACTGGACTCATACTGCTGAGAACCATGGCAGCAGACCAGTCTGCTACAAATCATTCAGTGAAGCGCAATGGGTCTTATCTGGGAATGAAGGTATAGAAATTATTCTTATGTGCTCTACTCAGAGTGGTAATTAGACATGTAGGTGACAGCTGCTGCAGATCCATGGGCTCCACAAGCCAGCAGTAATATAAGGCAAACAATTATGGTTACTACTGCGCTGCCGTCAGAAAGATGAAGTAATGCAGTATTAACAAACAGTGGTTTATTCCGTCTACGCGTTTCAAAGTCTAATTTCTTCATCAGGACTTTAGCTTCATCAATATTGCATTACTTAATTCTTATGATGGCCGCGCAGAATTTAACCACAACTTCTTGCCTTAAATTATTCAGTGAGGATTATTTTCTCTGGTCTGCTTGTTTGACTAGGCTATTAACTCTAGAACGCATACCTTGGGCCTCGCAGGCCTGCTAGGTTACTTGTTTTTTATGGTTTATTTCTATGGTTGCACGTTCTAGGGTTAAACATCCTCCAATCAGTAAATGTTATTAATTAGCAGTGTTTTAGTGTTTTAACAGTTGAGCCATGCAAATAGACTCTTATGCTATACCAGTGACCAGGAGAAAATTTTATACAGCATAACCCAGAAACTGGTGATTAATGTATATAGAGCCTAATCAATCCCTATGGATAGTGTTGCTTTTCAGCATTACCAAAACCTTCAAATACAATGGCGCATGCCCACCTGCTCCTGCCTCTTTTTATGGTGATTGACTTACTGGTTTGCTCAGCAAAGAAAGCTCAAGCAAGCCATCACTGTCAATCACCATTGTAGGGGCATTAAAAAAGTGGATGGAAAAGTGCATAGAACTGATTAAATGCATCAAAAAGTACACTGAGTCTCTTAGCATCTCTCAGGGTAGATCAAGCACACTAATTAACATATTAAATTTCTGCATTCTGGAAGCAGCAATTAGAAGACAAAGGTGGGATTTTTATTGGGACTATATTCTCTACAAGTCCGTTTGTTTAGTTTATACTGTCAGTTTAGACTGACATATTCCCTTTAAAATTAAAATAAAAAAAGAAGCCAGGAGCAAAAAATTTTTTTTAATAACCCGTAACTTTCAGATAATATAACCCTTATTGATATGGAACTTAATTAGGTAATTAGGCAATTGTTTTGAGACAAATAATTATGAGTACTTAAAGAAGTTATCTGTGGAGCCCACCTGCAGCAGTCGCCCCAGGGACACCACTTCACCCTCAGGGACATCAGAGGGTCTCCACTTCTTGGAAATTCTGGCAACAGGTATGTTGGTTTTGTATATATAGGAGTCGTGACGCCACTCACGGTTTGCGGTCAGGGATATGGGTGACCGCCACTGCAGTTTTAACGAGCGTCTGGGGCTGATGGAGTCTGCAGTCGAATGGTGTGGCCTCCCGTGAGTGAGGCTGGCCCCAGGGGCTCGGGTGTGTGAAACAACAGGTCCCAGAATAAATCAGTCTCAGTCCAAGATGTCTTTCAACTGTTCTTTACTCACTTTTAGATGTTATCGTGAGGCAACTCGGGCAATGCTGAGATTAACCAGGTGAAATCAGGTATCCTTTAGGCCGGTCTAAGGGTAACTGTTAACTCGCCTTCTTAGCATTTCTTGTTTCGATTAACCCCTGACTTGAAGTACCGTGGGATTCATCCAGGGAAGTCGTAACTGCCTTTTCTCCCCTTTTTGGCCCATTTGCCAGCAGCGTGGACCAAGGGAGATGGTTCCAGGCTCGATCATCCTTATGGGCCCCCTCATTGCTGCTGAGGCTCAAACTCTAGATGGTTGGTGAGGGACTTGTAGTTCCCCTCACCGGCAGGTTTAGCAGATCAATAAATGGACGTCTACTCTAGGGACCTGTTCCCCGTGTGTGTCTAGTCACCAGCAGTCTCTGTACTTGACCGACTGACTCCCTCAGCGTCTTTATGACTGACTGGTAACCGTTCTCCCCCACTAATGGCTACTTCACGTGCAGGGTCTGACTATTGTCTGTGGCCGCCTGCGTCTCCTAGAAACTGCTGCGCTTCTCTCCCAGACTGGTTCTCCTCCTACTTTCCTGACAGCCTCTGCAACTTTGGCTCCCAGCCTCTCCACTACCCCCCTTGATGAGTTGTGGAGGCAAGCCCCCTCTTGGGTCTGCCCAACGGTTCCCTCTCAAGGTGTGGGAGACCTGGTTGCTATGTGTCTGTGCGTACACACCCTATTCCAGCCTTTAGGATTACCTGGAAGTACTGACCCAGCATGGGTGCAGTACTCAGTGGTGCCTGACCAGGTCAGGGGTGCCACATATCCACTACTTTAATATTGATGGCCCATCCCAATATCTGATCGACCGGGACTGACACCACGCACCATCAGTGATCAGCCATTATTGGTCCCGGCTACAGCAGCAGGCAGCTGAAAATACATAGCTCTTCTGATAGCTGCCGGGTACTGCACATCCACCTCCCATACAAATCAATAGTAGGCAGATGTGCCGTAGCCAGCCGTGACCCCTATCAGTTGACGGTGCAGCTCTGAGCATTTCCAGATACCTGCTGCTGCTGCCAGGACTGAGAACAGCTGATCGGTGGGGTGTCAGGTGTCATACCCCTGCCGATCGGACATTGATGACTTATTCTAAGGATAGGCCATCAACATTCAAGTAGTGACCTACCTCTTTAAAAGAAATTGCAACATAGTTTTTTTTTTTTTTTTAAAAAAACACTTTTACTAAGGTGCATACTTGTCTCTATTTCCCAACACTTTGTGAATCGAGAAGTAGAGAGCAGTAGATGATAGGGGCCATATTAGAGTAGGCCCAGGATAACAAATGCTTCTTTTATGTATTTTTAACTACTTTAAGCCCTGTGCCAATATTTTTTCTCCACTGGAAAACCCCTTTTTATCTTAAGCAATGTTCTGTCACAGAAGCACTTAGTATGGATAATGCTTAATAAAATCCTTCCTTATAATAGCTTTCTTGAGCTCTTTAACATGCATTGAATAAAACAATAGCAATAACATAGAGCTAAATAAAACAAACAACAATGTAGTCATCTAGGGTTTGCACTGAAGCAGAATAGCCAGATAGACTTGGGTGAAGTATGAGACAATACGAAGGATAATTAAATAATTCATGGTGGGATAGTTCTTTTCTGAGTGCTTCTCTAGGCCTCTATTTGTTTTCCACTTGCTGCATTTGTATAAAAGTTGTCATTTTAGTTGTTAATGGTAGAGTTAATCTCACAATTTCCGACCAAAAGACCCATTAAGCATCAATTCAGTTGTCATATTCTGGTTTCCTCTACTTGTCCTGTAATTTTCCCCATTTCTTCACATTAAAACCTCATTCTGTAGCATCTGCAGCAGTTTGACCTTCAAAATTCTATTACAGTGTATGCTAGACATTTGCTAGTAATCACAACTGAATTCCTAATGGTGATAACCGAGCTTTGATCAAAAGAAAAAAAAATGTATAGACGATCAACGGTACGGATAAAATTATTACTTCTTTTAGATATGGTTCAAAAGAGAAGCTTTTAGTGGAAAAACTGACAGTAATTACCCATCATAGAAATGAATGGGACTATGACTAAATGAGTCCCACTTCCCCTACTTTCTTCTAAAATCACATTTCATTTTTAAAAAGAAAAAAAAATCACCTTGATCACTGAAGTATACAGTATTTGGAAATGCAAAGTTGCTTCTCTATGCTCACGCTTGCATTAATTAGAGGAAGTGAAGGCCATCTCATTCCATCAATACGAGAAGAAATTGATAAATATTTGGCCTTAAATATTTCTAACAGACTAAAATAAATCCCATTGCTATGGAAACAAGTATCAACTTTGACAAGTGCACATGCAACGTTTTATCAGAAAAGGTTATGTCATTTTGAAATTGTGATTAAGAAAAGTTAACCATGTCGGGTGAAGACTGTATTTCCAGAAAAAAACTTACCAAATTCAAATTGCTTTTGCAGGATAATCCTCTCTCCATGAGTCTTGTATTGACCGGCTAAAAAGTTCAATATTTGATATTGTTGATCATCCACCAAATTTTCCTGATTTGGTCTAATCTGAATATTGTCTCTTTCTGAAACTCAAAAATCATTAAGAAGGATGAAAATTTATAACAAATGAGATTATATTTGAGGCTTGGTTTGAAGAAAAAGATGATCTTTTTTGGGATGCATTAAATGTTAGTTATGCTGAAAAAGTATTACTTGTGATGATCAACCACTAGGTGTCACTAGATACAACTAGTGGAGGGATAGTCCAACAAGCCGGAGGTCAGAGCCAGGAAGTCACGTATGGTACACAGGGAATAAAGCGTAGCCAATGTCATGTCAGGGTATGAGTCATAGGTCAGAAGCCAGGAAGTAACGTAAGGTACACAGGGGGAAAGCAGAGCTGAAGTCAGAGTACGAGCCGAAGGTTAGAGGCCAGGAAGTCATGTAAGGTATACAGGGAGAAAGCAGAGGCTAGGGTATGAGGGCATGAGCCGTGGTTCAGAAGCCAGTGGAAAATGTCAGAGTCATGGGCACAGGCAGAGAAGGGTCACAAAGGTTCAGGGTAGCATGGAAAGATCAGAACAACACCCTTATGGGAGCTAGAGCACTCACTATAGAGCAGGAACTACAACTGGCAGCGTTCCGGGCGAGATTACTCCCTAATAAAGCAGCGCAATAACTCGGAATGAGGCACCTGAAAATAGGCTTCTCCCAACACCAGCACAGGACCCAAGGCCGAGATCAACTCGTCCATAGGAGCATAATACAAAACAGTGCCTTAGCTCTGCAGGAGAGCAGAGCACGGTGGATCAGAACCCTGACAGTATTACTTTGAAAATATGTTGCTGTTTTTTCTAGGCAAAGCTAAATATATATCAATACCCACTCAGACATGAAAGGTTTGGATTCCTTCACATTATTCAACATCCAAAGAATATTGGCTTTCTTTTCTATACAAGCACATTCCAGCTTGACAGTCATTGCTGACACTGTCATTGGTAACAGCAACTATAACGGACAGCGCCAAACCTTGCTGTCGCCTTCTTTTCATTAATTAGTTGTTCAGAAAGACCTTATGCACTAGATGAACAAACTTATCAGCAAGAGTATCAGCCTTTACCTCTCCAGCTGACAACTGCACTACAGATGTTCCTTGTTATATACAGCATAAACACCATGGCATAGCTAAAGTATAGAAATGTAAAAAAAAGGAAAAACATTAAAAACACTCAGCAGAAGCTCATAATCAGAATTAATCTTGGAAGGAGACAGAGGCAGGCGCAGAAAAGGAATCTCTGAGTCTAGTAAGTAATTTAGTTAGACAACTGGCGATGTGTGCGTTGGTGATTAATGCAGAACCAGGGATTTGCTTATGGATTTAATGTACAAATGTTCGTGATTTTGTCTAGATTTTCTGCATGTCCGTGGATGTTAATGGGAAAGCATGCCAAGAAATCCCACATGTGAGCAAGTTTCAGAGTGCTGTGGTCATGAATTATTCAAAAAAGGCTGAGAAGATGTGATGACTTCAGAGAGACTTCAAGAAAGATCAGAAAGAGAAAAAAAATCATTTATCGGAAATTTCAGGCTTAGAATATTGTTTGATTGGAGTTGTACATTGTGAAGGGGAGGAAAATGTACAGACGAGTAAAGGGTTAGAGCACACTATCAGATGTCAACTTACAATATTGAATCAAAGAGGCTTCTCTCCATTGCTTATTAAAGCTCATTTTTTCCTTGTCACGTTTAAGATCATTTGCTGTGGCAGTTCTAATAATTTAAAGAGTACAAAGGAGTGATGGGGCAGTGCATTCGCTGTCTGGTATCTCATTTTCATTAGGCAAATATAGCATTTGTCCCTCACTTACTTAGATTCAGGAGGTGTAAAGAAGGGATCACGTCAGTCATACAGAACGTGCAGCTCTTATTGTCAGGTGGTCTAAGACTGAATGTTATTGAAGTAATAAAATGTTCATTTGGATTTTTTTCTATAAGTTTTATATCTTTTAATCTATTCAAAGAGAATTAATTAATTGCAAAACTTATAACAATAAATGGATTATTTTTATATCCTTTTACAATATAATCGCAATTGGGAATTATTTTTTATACTCACCGGTGAGCTGTACCATTAATATGTCTTGTTTAAAATTATGTAAATCACGTTTATGCCATCAAAACAGCCCTAATTTATCTAGTAATGGAGATCAAAAGACTTGTAAGGCTACGTGAACAAGTTGAGCATTTGGTTGCAGAAATGTTTGCACCATTTCTGCATTTCTTGGCAGGAAAAATTCAATGCAAAACGGAAACTTTTGCATGCTTTTTTTTCATTGCTTTCAAAAGTGAAAAACGCAGGCAAAAACAAAGAAAGAATTGATATGCTGCAGATTATTTTGTGCAGCAAATCTGCAAGGAAAACATGTCAGCATGTGCATTACACTTAAGGCTTCTCATTGACTTTGGTCGCAAAAGAATTGCTTGCAGTTTTGTGACTAATAAATGCATCAAAAATTGTGATAAAAACGCACTGTGCACACACAGCCTAAGGGTTTCTTGTAATTTCTGAAAATTGTCAGTTGCCACATTCATAGAGCAGCTCACAGATAGAGAGTTGTGGATTTGGAGGCAGGCAAAGTCAAAAATTTGAATAACAAAATATTTCCCAGAGTAAGGCCGGTATCGCACTTGCGAGTGACTCGCGTGATTCTCGCATCGTGTGACCTGGCACAGCCTGATGCTCTTCTGACACGAGCATCTCATCTGCATAGAACTACATGCAGCCAACCCACTCCTGTCAGCACAGTGTGCGGCCATGCCAGGTAATGCGATGCAATATTCACGCTAGTCACTTTCAAGTGCAACTCCTGCCTAAAACACTGCATCCTCTGCCACCCTTAATCTAATAGTGCATCTTGGTGACATATTTTCAACATACATTTGATTAATTTAACAGCCATGTATGTTTAACTCTGAAACATTGCAATTTTTCAGAAAAAAAACATACTTTTAATAGCTGCGATGGACCGGACAACACTATTAACTAGTCGTACAAGCGGGTCCTTGGTGGCTTCTCCCCACCTGCAGACAGTGACTGACAAGTTTATGCCTATACACACATATAGGTGAAGACACGTCAGTCACTGTCAGCAGTAAAGGAGAAGCCGCCGGGGACTCACCCAAAAGACTAGTTGATAGTGTGGCTTGGTCTCCAACCACTTTTAAAAGTATGCTTTCAGAGTTTAACATACATGACTTTTATTGTACAGCCTATGGCTGATACATGCATGGTTTGGGCAGCATTTATCATCTGACATTTTTAAAGCTCCCTTTAAAAATGCTCTAGACTGTGAATAGAGATGAGCGGACTTTTGGATGTTCACAATTCGGCCAGACTTTAAATAAAAGTCCGGTTTGGGACCTGGACTTAACTTGAACTTTATAATTGGTCCGCGGAAGCCCGGAATTTGTCATGAGTGGTGATATCAATGTTAGAAATTCTGGGTTACCATTGACAAGCAGTAAAATATAGAGCATGGTTATAAAAACATTTTCAAAATGAGGCTGCATAGGTGTTACTGATGGTCAGTGGTAGGTATGGAATTTCTCAGGAGAGTTATAAATTCCAGGTTGCCTCTTACCAGCAGTGATCTATGGAGCTGCTTTCTGAGGAGGTTCTGAGAACGATGCTCCATAGGAATCGATAGATATCATGGGACATTACTCTTTGGATTATGTCAGCACTTCTAGGATGCATTTTTAATTAGTAAATTGGGAAATAAAGGAGTGTGGTGGGGTGTTTATTCCCCAATGGCATAATGTCGGAAATTCTAGAATCTTTCTATTAATAAACTAGAAGGTGGCCCGATTCTAACGTATCGGGTAGTCTAGAATCTGTATGTCAGTTAGCAGATTGAATAATAAGGTAATGAATGGACTGGATGGGTTAGGTTTAATTTAGTATTCTTATAATTGTTTATTAGTTTTAAAATGACAAACAACAGAAGGAACAGATGAGTCTAATGTTTAATAATGTACATGGCTTGTAATGAAATAAGGCCATAAACAGTGTAAAGTTAAGTAAAAATATGCTGATACTGTGATGTGGCCCAATGCTGGTATGCGCCCCCATCGTGGTGCAGCCACCATCCTGACATGTGCCCCCATCCTGCAGGGTAATGTGTGCGGGGGGCGGAGTGCAGGGAGGTGGAGCCGAGCGGGGCCATGGCAACAAAGTGCAGTGGTGAGCGTTCTTTCTCAATACTCAAATTCATTGAAAACCTATTAAGGACATCGATGAAACAGGAGCGACTTATAAATTTGGCTATCATGAGCATCGAGTCAGATATACTGCGTGAACTGGACTTTAGCGAAATCATTAGTGATTTTGCAGCACGGAAATCAAGGAAATTGCTTGGATTGTAAAAAATTAACAATTTTACCTGAATTACTCTGCGTAAATGATTTTTGTAAATAAACTTGCGTTTGCTTCATTTTGTGTTACATATTGCAACACCTTGAAAAATGGGCCTCCCTCCAAAATAGGCCCCGGTCTACCCACCTCTTAAATCCAGCCCTGGAAAGTGATATTTTGATGGTTTGTTTTGATGTCTTTTATGCAATTTGTCTGAAGAAGGTCTAACTGTTTGACTGAAAGGTCATATGATTACTTGGATTGCTATTCCTATAAGATTATATCTTCTGCAACATGAGTGGTGCCGGATATCCTTATATATCAGTTCATGGAGTGATATCCTTTCTGAGCACCTGAGACTACCACACAGTGACAGATATTCAACTTTATCATTGTTTATTAGAGAGCAATTTGTTATAATACAAAGCAGACATGAAATATAAATAAATATAAATAAATATTGATAGTTTTGGAAGGACAAATTCAATGTATGGTTCCATATTTCTAGTTTTCATGTCCATTTTTTTCTACTGACTTGAGTTTGTGTTTAGAGAGTATAAAACTAGTGTCATTGTTTATATCTTATTGTTAGTACTTATTATGTAGGAATTCTTGTCCTTAGAACACCAGGCTGAAATATTCACTGTTCAGTAGACTTCACTTAGAAATTATGCTCTCTCTTCTCTAACTTTTATCATATTCACTTATCGGCTTCAACCTGATTGATGGACTCTTCGTCGATAAACTAGCAATGACTTCTAGCAGTGACATTTTAGTTTATTTACTCACATTACTCATATTACCCTACAGAGAACTATACATTTTCTTTATGAATATTGTATGTGTCTAGATAATCTAATACCTACAATCTACCATCTCCGTGCCTGTAAATGTATTAGCTGCTATGAATCAGCTAGCTCAGGGTTACATCCACAACTGTGGTGCAATTTTTTAAGGGAATAAACCTTTAATAAATGACATCATATTTAAATAAGATTTTTTATTATACACCTCTTTTTTTAATATTTGCTTATGATTTTTCTTTCACTTCAACATGATTATCCTCTTTTAAAATTATGTTATGTTACAGTTTTCACTCTGCCGCTAGAGCCATGAGCTTAAAAGTCCTAATCTTTGTAGTTCAATTATCAGTATATAAAGGCAAAGGATAAAGAAAATCCTCAATTTATGAACAGGGACAAATAATGACAAATATATTGTAGCATAGATAAGGCATCCTAGTGACTTTATATACAATGCACGTGTCATGATTCATGCACAGCTCTGCCATTCCTGAGCCCGCGCATGTATCCTGCCTCCAGTAGGGGCCTGCTTTCTCTGGCCTCGTTACGGGGGTCATGCCACCATATCTTGGTGCTGCTGCCTCCGCGATGCTGCCAGTGATATTTCCGGCTCTGCTGTGGCTCTGTTCCTGTGAGACGTGCTCTGGTTCTTGTCCTGCTACCCGATACTGGTTGTCCACACCTCTGCTATCCCTTTTGCCTGACCTGACCATTCCATTCCCCTGATCTGACCTGACGTCCATTTCCCCAGCCTATCCTTCTCTCTGTTCCTCCTGCACGTCCATATCTCTGTCCTTACTACCTGTCCTTTTTTCCATACCTCCCTGTCCTTGGGTCTCCTATTCTGTTCTGTGTTCCCCACATCTTCCCCTGTACTTACTTGCTCTCCTGGTATCCAACCTCGGCTCTGTTCTTTGACTTTGGCTTGTTTTTACCTTGATACAAAAGTGACATCCCGGCATAAACCCTCACTGATTGACTATCCCTGCTCTTGTTAGCGACCTCTAGTGGGCTTCTGTCTAACTACACTCAGAAGTTCTTTTCCTACCTGAGTCCCTGCTCCCCCTAGTGGTGGCTTGACATCACGCTGATAAGGTTCCATACACATCTGGGATCTGGAGGAGGTGAGGCACTATATAGGCGCCATTCACCATAGCGACAATGCAATTCCCAGGTGGGCAATACTTATTACATAGAACGGAACCGATCTTTTGCTGTCCAACTCAGCGCTTCACAATTGAGCACTTCTCCATCATACCTATGACACTGTATATTTGAAAAAGGTCATAGACCGAAATGTCAAGTTTTGTACACTGTTACATTTTGTGAATAATAGTATCTTTATTTTCAACTTTTCGTGCCAGATTATCTCTATAGTATATCAGAAATTAAATATGTCTACCCATAAGTGAAGGGGGGAGGTCAGGATGGTAGGTAAAACTATAATCACTATAATACAATTATTACATTTTTAAGATTTTCATGATAAAAATAAAAACAAATCCATTTGTAGAAACTTTTTTTTTTTTGAATATATTTTTTTAAGTTTCTGCTTGGGAGAATATCATTAGTTTTAATGCATTTTTTCTTGAAGATTTACAAAAAAGTGTAATCAAATGCTAATATTGTAGTAGTATAGTAATATGTATTATAACTACAGATCAGTGGACCCGTGAAAGCTCGGGTTCTGTGGTTTCAGCTGGATTCTAGATAAAGTTCTTTTCTCAACCTGACATTGGCCCATGCTTCATTGGAAGTCACTGTTTGGCTTTCTGTCCAAATACAGTCAGCCTTAAACAGAGCCCTTCGAGGGATGGTGGTCATTTTATTTTGGTACACACTACATCCAGTAACGCTGATTTTACCCCAAGTGCGAGCCATTCAAACACTGCAGGTGACTTGCAATGGGCCAAGCACTGAGTGGACCCAAGCACACCGATGCTCGAATGAACGGTTTGCATACATAAAACAAGCGAACTCCAAACTTGAACACATTATTTTTGTAAAGTCCATGTTCCGTATGAACATCAAACTTTAAAGTTCGGATTGGCTCATCTCTACTGTTAACATAAAAAAATCCAAAAATAGAGATATTTTCACATTAGTATAATGGCTTGTGTGCATAATAACAAGGAAACTTCCATATCTGTGGTCAACCTGATCCTCCACAAATCCTACTGGGCGCTACTGACTTTTATTGGAAACTAAAAGGCTTCCATTGGGGTCCTGCTGTATTTGTTGGTTTTAGGCTTGGTTATATCTTGAGTTTTTCTCCATAGTGCAATGGCATCTATGTGTTACACTGATGAGATCTACAGTAGCAGGTCTGAAATAGCAATTTGGAAATTTGAATAAAGGTCTCTGCATTTTTAGTGTGTGTGAATGCTATAAATCAGCAGTTTCTCTTACTTTGTTAGGATTGATTTTCATAGTTTTAACCTCTATACTTAAATGAGGAATAATGAGGAAAAAATATTTCTATAAAAAAGGTAATGATGTACTTCTTCCAAATTAAATTAGAAATTGATGTTATGAATTTTATATGCATTATGTTGTCACTACGAGGATAGACTTTTTTATATAAGGAATCATAAAAATATATATAATACTAACATAATAATGCAGATTAATATTACTTATAAGCAAATCCCACCACTCTGTTTCCCCATTTTTTTATTTTTATTTCTTTGCATTTTCTTGTGGCTTGAGTTGTGATTTAGTATACTCTGTATTTTCCTTAGACTTGGATGGATAAACATCTCTAAATTCTCCTGGCTCTCCTTATTAATGGCCTGTTTTCTTTGTTAATTGTCTTCCCTTGTTTCAGTATTAATATGGGCCATTATACCTGTTAATGGCTCTACACATCAGTTTTACAAGGCAATACATCCTGGTAGATGAACTTTCTTTCTCCAGCTCACTTTATCAAACATGTTGGTGACAGGCCCCCCACACTTTCAAAGGTTTATGCAGCAATCACAATACTGTACTTGACAAGACTGATATCTTTATCTAGCATCACAAGATATTACACAAGCTATAAGAATTAGGAATTCACACATTTTTACTTGTGCTGTGTTTACTTTGGTATTAATTAATGAACCTACAAATACATGATAAATCAACAATGACATAATGAACAATTTAGTTCCAATTTTACAGCAATTTAGTCTAGCCGAGATGGCAAAGAGGCACATCCATAATAAAAACATGAAGCCTGGTCTTGGGTCAATACAACAGAAGACATAACAGAATATAAATTATTTTTGTCAGATTACTCTGTTACCAAAAATGAAGATTTCCAGTATTTAGAGTTTGTATTTATACAATTAAAAAGCAATGACTCAATAATTGGTGAAGGTTTTAGCCTTTGATACTTTGTAGATATTGAAGACAAATTTCCATAAATTTACACTCTTTTCTTTTAATAAGAAACAAAAAAATAATTTTCTGTTATTAAATACTAGTAAAACAGTGAAATTTAAAAAATGTAAACACAAATATAGGACTACAAAAAATAAAAACACAAAAAAACTGACCAGAACCTTCAAACAAAGTAAAGCAAGTGAAAGTAGTTCTCTGTCAGACAAGGAGGCAATCACAACCTCCAGTAGTACACTCCACAAAAAAACCCCAAAGAACTGACCAGCATCTCCAAACAGAAAAAAGCAAGTGAAATGAGTGCTCTATGAGACAAGGAGACAATCACAACCTCCAGTAGCACACTCCACAAAAAACTGACCAGCACCTCCAAATAGAATAAAGCAAGTGAAAGGAGTGCTCAGTCAGACAAGGAGGCAATCATAACCTCCAGTAGTACACTCCACAAAAAAAACACCAAAAAACTGACGAGCATCTCCAAACAGAATAAAGCAAGTGAAAGGAGTGCTCTGTCAGACAAGGAGACAATCACAACCTCCAGTAGCACACACCACAAAAAGCAAAAAACTGACCAGCACCTCCAAATAGAATAATGAAAGTGAAATGCGTGCTCAGTCAGACAAGGAGCAAATAACAACCTCCTGTAGTACACTCCACAAACAAACAAAAAAAAAAAAATAACCAGTACCTCCACATAGAAAAAAGCAAGTGAAAGGAGTGCTCAGTAAGACAAGGAAGCCATCACAACCTCCAGCAGTACATTCAAAAAACCCTTAAAAAATAGACCAGTACCTTTGCACAGAATAAAGCAAGTGTGAAAAGGAGCAAGCTGCTATAACTGCATAACATTCTAAAAAAAAGAATGCAGCAGCACTCTGTATGTGTTAAGATGTATAAAACTTTAACTTTATAAAACTGCATTACGGCTGCGTGGGATATACTTATAAAACTTAGGATCCTTAGTACAAAACTGGTCAATTCAATTAATTTTGTTTCATGTTGGTTTTGACTGCCTCTTTGTCTGACTGACCTATCCTCCCATTAGCCTAAGGCGGGTTTTACCCGTTGCGACATCGGTAATGATATATCGTCAGGGTCACGTCGTTAGTGACGCATATCCGGCGCCGTTACCGACATCACAGCGTGTAAACCCTAGGAGCGATGATCACCGATCGCAAAAAAGTCAAAAATCGTTGATCGGTGACACGTCGCTCCTTTTCATAATATTGCTGCTGCCGGTGCGATATTGTTCCTCGTTCCTGCAGCACCACACATCGCTGTGTGTGACACCGCAGGAACGACCAACATTTCCTCACCTGCATCCCGCCAGCAATGCGGAAGGGAGAAGGTGGGCGGGATGTTATGTCCTGCTCATCTCCGCCCCTCCGCTTCTATTGGCCGGCCGCTTAGTGACGTTGTAGTGACGTCGCTGTGACGCTGAACGCACCTCCCCCTTGAAGGAAGGATTTTTCTGCGGTCACAGCGATGTCGCCGACCAGGTATGTGCGTGTGAAGCTGCCGTAGCAATAATCTTCACTACGGCAGCAATCACCACATATCGCATGTGCGACAGGGGTTGGTGCTATCACGCTCGATATCGCTAGCAATTGCTAGCGATGTCGCAGCGTGTAAAGCCCACCTAAGGCCATTCTTAATTAGTGCCAGATCATACCTAACCTTTAAATTTGTAGGCTTTTAGCCCAGGAGGGGCATGATTATAAGTTAAGATCCCAAGGAAAGATGTACCTTGTCGCAGCTGGTGGGTTCTCATAAATTTGCATATTCAATATACAGTAGCAGCATTTTATTTAAAATCTCATATAGTCTATATTTGCATAAATAGTGCTTACTTTGTGTGCTGTATTCTTTTGTTACAGGATTAAGATATCACAAGCCTACTGAAGAATGGACTTATTTTTCTTTTTTAATCCAATACAGAAGGTTAAGCATCCATGTTTCTCCTTTAGACCTAAGTCAGACATCAGTATTTTAGAGAAGAGTATTATCCATTGCTTTTTCACAGATAGCACTCATACCTATCACAGTATGGGGTTGTTCACATGTAAGATATTCCTCTTGACCAAGTGGTTCATGCAAAATCACAGAGACTTGTTTGATATTGATCCACGTGTCTGATCAAAATCGTCAATGGAAATCTGTGGGTCAGTGAAAAAATTTGACAGCATTTGGATGCCATCTGTGTGCTGTATGTTTTTCACTGATATATGGGAAAAGATACAGAAACTTTGCTTTATTTTCTCATCAGTGAAAAAAAACTTTATGAAACCTTGACTAAATTCTAATGAAAATCTGATTACAGTGAAACCTTAGTTTGCAAGAACAATCCGTTCTGAGTGTGCTTGTAAACCAAGTTACTCGTCTAGCAAAGCAGTGCGCTGACATCAAAGGCAGGAGCCGCTTGCCTCTGATTAGTCAGCGCGCTGCCTTTGAGAAGTGGATGTGTATCGGGTAACCATCGCGACAATGGAGGAACTTCCGCTGTCAGCCGCTTCTCAAAGGCAGCGCGCTGACCAATCAGAGGCAAGCGGATGAGTAGCTGATGACAGCAGAAGCTCCGGCATCGGTCGCGATTGTTACCCGATACACATCCGGTACCGGCAAACTACAAGAAACAGGAGGCCAGCGAGGGAACGGAAGGTAAGGGGAGCATAATATGTCTGTGTGTGTGTGTGTGTGTGTGTGTGTCGCCCACCTTCAGTGGTCTCCCCAGGGACACCACTCCACCTTAGGGAATGCCACATGGTCTTCACTTTGGTGTTTCTGGCAACAGGTATGTGGGTTTTATTTACATGGGAGTCGGGACGCCTCTCACGGTTTGCGGTCAGAGTTATGGGTGACCGCCACTGCAGGTTTAACGAGCGCCTGGGGCTGATGGAGTCTGCAGTCGGATGGTGTGGCCTCCCGTGAGTGAGGCTGGCCCCAGGGGCTCGAGTGTGCAGAACAACAGGTCCCAGAATAACTCAGTCTCAGTCTAAGATGTCTTTCAACTTGTTTTACTCACTTTCAAATGTTCTGTGAGGAACCCGGGCGATGCTGAGATAAACCAGGAGAAACCAGGTATCCTTTAGGCTGGTCTAAGAGTAACCGTTAACTTGCCTTCCTAGCATTTCTTGTTTCGGATAACCACTAACTTGAAGTACCGTGGGATTCATCCAGGCAAGTCGCTACTGCCTTTTCTCCCCTTTTTGGCCCGTTTGCTGGCAGCGTGGACAAATGAAGATGGCTTCAGGCTCGATCATCCTTATGGGCCCCCTCATTGCTGCTGATGCTCGGATTCTAGTTGGTTGGTGTGGGACTTGTGGTTCCCCCCACCGGCAGGTTTAGCAGACCAAATAAATGGACATCTACTCTAAAGACCTGTTCCCTATGTGTGCCTAGCCACCAGCAGTCTCTGTACTCGACCAGCTGACTTCCTCAGCGTCTTTCTGACCAACTTGCTGGTAACCGTTCTCCCCCGCTAACGGCTACTAGACGTGCAGGGTCTGACTAGCATGTCCATGCATGTCTCTCTTCTTTTCCACTTTCGCGCTTCTTCCACTACCAGACTGGCTAACTCTTCCTACTTTCCTGACAGCCACTGCCACCTTAGCTTCCAGTCCCTCCCCGACACTCCTAGCTGAGATGTGGAGGAAAGCCCCCTCTTGGGTCTGCCCAAGGGTCCCCTCTAAGGTGTGGGAGAGCTGTTTGCTATGTGTCTGTGCGTACACACCCTATTCAGCCTTCAGGATTACCTGGAAGTACTGTCCCAGCATGGGTGCAGTACACAGTGGCGCCTGACCAGATCAGGTGCACCACATGTGCGTGTGTGTTTATGTGTGTTTGTGCGTGTTTGTGAGTGTTTTTGTCTGTTTGTGCGGACTGCAAGAGCGGGTCAGAGCGTGGTGAAAGTACAGAACCGGAAGTGTGTGCAGTGAGTATTTGCTCATACAGCAAAGCTTGCTCATAAACTGAGTTACAAATTTACACCAAGCTTTGCTCCTATAGCGAAATACTCGCACACCAAGTTACACGTAAACCAAGGATCCACTGTACATTTTGTTGAAAGTCTAATGAAAATCAATGATAAAACTCTGTCCATTTTTCTTGTACATAAAAAAAACTTGACATCTGAATGAAGTCTTAATCAAAAATATATTCTTTTCCCTAAAGTGTGCTAGAAACACAAATTGTCATCTAATGGACTACAATTTCTAAACAATGGAGGTTACAATTAAGTAACATTAAACAGAGATTTTGAAAGCTGTAACAAATTAAAAGGTGCATTGTGAAATTGTACTGAGTTTCCATAACACACAAAATAATATTCATTTGCTGAAACCAGAATATGTTTTGAAAATATGTAACATTTTGATACATTTCTCTAATGCAGATCTTCAATATTATGCAAAGCTCTGCCAGCAGATAACATCCAGGGTCCTATGACTTATGTGCTCTAAGGCCCCTAACATTAGAGTTCTGCTGGGAAATATAAAAATGAAACATTTTAGTTAATGAAATAGAGGACGATTTTAATTAGTAATGAAGAAATCCCTCACCTCTAGCCTGAGAGCAACTTTCATGGATTCTACATTGATTTGAATAAAATGACCTATATATATTATCTCAAGATTTTGAACAGAAAATTAAAGATATTAAAATTAAGATCATAGCACTGGCTGTAATTTCTATAAAAGATGTTTTCACAGATTGACCAAATTCTTATGAAACCACTTGTAGAGGGCATTTATTATGCTATCACAGTACTCATAGCAGATGCCCTGTACACACCGCACTCCCTTCTGTGCTAAGGATTTATCTCATCTGTCCTTCACTAGCCCTCTCTGCATATATTCAACATCTGTTGATTGCCTACTGCGTGGAAAAGTCCTCTTCATAAGTTATCTTACATATCTAAGAAAAGCATAAAAGCTTTACATTTGGAAATTGAGCTTATTTAAACAGAGTAATGGTAGATTAACAAATGTTTTTTCTATTTCTATAATCATACTTTTATGGAAATTGTTTGGGGAACGGAATGATTTTGTACCGTGTCATGGGCAATTAGACCTCTTGTCTGTCAAATTATTAATATAAATTGTTAGAATTGTATTTGTACCTTAGGATTTGATTTTTACTGTAACCACTTGTCTGATGAGCGAGGAGGCTAAGTAAATTATATCATCACTGTTTATACCCAGCTATTGTATAAATGTATGGTTAATTAACATAAAGAGGAAATACTACGAACAATAAATACTTTAATGTTGTGATTTTAGAAACTGAACTTTCATCATTGTAAGACAATTAAGCTGATTAATAAACTGCGACTAGATTAATTAAAATGTTGACCCATCATCATAATATTTGATTATTGGCAACAACTGTTTGAGAAATTAAGGTTTGAACTTTGTGGCCCTTACTTGTAAGGAAAAAGAAGATTCAATGTTCCTTTTTATCTCATATTTTACCTATCTCCAGAAACTGAAAAAAGAGGCAATATTTAGTGGTTCTGAGCCTTGGTTCTGGAAGGGCTCAGAATGGAAAGAGCACCATTTCACTTTAGAGAGCAAAATTATGTTGCATTTGCAGAACCTCTGATGGGTCCAATAAGGGGAAACCCCACAAAAATTATTATTAGGAATTACACGCTTTGCCGACACTGTGCCCAGGTGAATTAATGCATCAAGTCACTCTTCACTCCTTCTCACCCCAAAAATTACCCCATTTTGGAAATAGCCCCCCTTCTGGAATATATTTAGAGGTGTAGTGAGCATATTGAACCCACAGATGCTTCACAGAATTTTAAAACATAGGACCCTGAAAATTAGAAATTATGTTTTTACATAAAATGTTGTTAATCTCACATTTTTCATTTTTATACGGGTAATAAGAGAAAATGGACTGCAAATTTTGTTGTGCAATTGTTCCTAAGTACATGTACACCCCAATACTTGTCAGAAACTCTTTTTTGGGCACATGGCAGGGCTCAGAATGGAAGTATTGCTATTTGATTTTTGGAGTGCAAGTGCAAAATTGTCTGGATTAGATTGTACATGCTATGTCGCATCTGAAGAGACAATATGTTTCCAAAGCAGTCGAAATACCTCATGAGTGTGTGAGCAGCAGTAGGGAATAGTGTAGTTTCACCTGCAGCATGTACAGCAGAACTGATTTGTGCACCAACACCACTTCACTACCATTTTGGAAACTACACCCCTCAAGGACTTCATCTAGGTGTGCAGTGAGTATCTTGAACCCACTGGTGCCTTACAGAATGCTGTGAAAGTTAAATATTACACTTTTTTAACAAAAATGGTGCTGAAGGCCCAAATATTTAGCTTAATCTAGCCAAAACAGCGTTCAGGCAATATAATCTATTAGCTCAATCTAGCCAAAACCAGAGTTTTTCACAGCATGCCATGCTGTTCCAATAGCTCTGCAACCTTATACTGGGTTACATCCCACAGCTTTGAGAAGCAATGCCGATCAGCAGCTTACAGGCATAATTAGATTTGTTCTCTGCACAGGCTGTGTATCAATGTGAACTAGATTTTGTGCCAAACAATGAGGAGAACCCGTAATAGGGGCTGTGGCTGTGGTGGTGATGATGGTGGTGTAGCTGCTTCAGGGCAAGGACGTGGTAGATGTGTGCCTGCAACACTCAAAACCGAAATACCTTTCTCCTCTGCATGAAGCCCAAAGGATGGTATTTGTCATTTCTAAGGCTCAAATACCTCTACTGCTCCAAATGTTTCAGCAATGATGATGCAAACTTCACATGGTTAGAATTTTTGAACTGTGATGCATGCTATGTGCCTCACTACTGTCTTGTGGAAAACTACTGTTAAAATGGTCTACAGGTTTGTTTTGATACTGCAGCATCAGTGTGTATCTTTCCAGGGGGAAAGCATCTTGCTAAATTTACTCTTGTACCATGGATCTAAAAGAGTGGTAATAATAAGCACTATTTATAATTATAACATTACGGACATCATGTTGCAGATAGTGCAGCAAGAAAGGGCTCATGTGTCGGATGCTTTCCATGAGGTCTAAGTCCATGTTGTTTTCGTAGAGGGGTAACGCTCAAGCTTGTCTCCCTATCCCCTCCCACCAAACATGGCCAACAGACATGAGATCAATATCTTCTTCATCTCCTGAGTTTTCTGCACTCATCACCTCTTTATCTTCCATTTGTTCTTCGGCTCCTGCACCTTCACTACCAGTTTGTCTGTTACCATAAGCCCACCTTGATTAATGGACTCCACCCTCCTTTGATACCTGCCTGTGTGACAACTGTCTGGACCTTACAGAACCTGGAATCCCTTCCTCATCCTCATCTGCTTCATCCTCTTCCTCTGAGGCCATCATCTCCTCCCGTAGACTATTCAAAGTGTGCTCTAACATGTAGATGACTGGAAAAGTGATGCTGATGATGGCATTGTTAGCGCTAACCATCTTTGTAGCCATTCTAAAACTGAACAGGAGGGTGCAGAAGTCCTTTCTCTGTGTCCACTTTGTATTTGATCTCTGGGTGCCGTGACAACAATCAGCTCCCCGTGATTTAGTTGCAGTGTCAGTGTAGGAGAGAGAGGGAACCCCCTCCTTCTCATAACCTTTTTAATGATGGTAACACTATTGATTGCTGCATCTAGAGGGTTAATCTGTCTGGGGCAGTGTGTGCACTGGCACTGGCTGTTACTGCAGGAGCTTGGCTGTCAGCTTAACCGAGCTCCTCCAGTTACTGTGAAGGAAGTGCTGATATTTCAGCACCTCCCAAGCAATCACACTATGATCAGACAGTGAGACTGAAATATCAGTGATCATACAGGAGGATCTCCTGAAAGGGGTCCCCGCATCTCTTGTCATGCCAGTCAGCAGTCAATGACCACTGTCAACAAAGAATTGTCACTGTGTATTGTTGTGCCGCCCCCGTGCCAGCAGCCGAGCTGCTCGGATCCGGATCCGTGGTGGCTCGAGGAGTCTCCACACCCGGGGGTCGTACAGCCACTCAAATGAAGGGGGTATTTAAAGGGGGAGATGTATCAGAGTTTGTGATGCCACCCATGGTATGTGGTAATTAGGAGTACCACCGCTGCAGTTGGGAGTACTCGGGGATGATGGAATGGGGCAGCCAGGTGTTGTGACCCTTCGCGGGTAGGGGGGAAATACCCTGGGGCTCGGTGATGGTGGGGGAGTGCCGTTGGATGAAAAAATGGTCACTTGCGTACTCACTCAGTCCATTAAGCTGACACCAACAACTGGTTAAACCAAAGACCTGGATACCGCTGCCGCTGAGGGGAGCTTAGTTCAGGTCCAGTCCCTAATGGGGCTGCCTGGTGATCCGTGACCTGCCTCCTGGCACTAAGTTTACTTCTCTGTTGGTCCCGGTAGTATGGAACTTGCCGGGTCCCGCTCCCCACTGTAGCTAAGTGTGGGAACTTGATCTCAGTATTCACACTTGGGATTTCCTTGACCGTTTTTAGTGGACAGTCCTATCCCCCTTGTTGCGCTAGTACCCCGATTTTGGAGTGGGTGGAGAGCAGATCTTGAAGGCTCTGTTCTCTTCAGGTAAATTGTCAGGTTGCCTGAAGCTACTCCCTGATCCAGGGTCCACGTACCCCGTCGTGCCCTGGTCCCAGCCCGGTGATGGTGCAAGGCCGCCGGCTGTCCTCATTGACAGATCCGTGCTTCTTGCCATGATCCCCTGCGACCGGGGGTCCAGGTCTTCTAGGCCCAGACCACCTTCTGTCACCTAGATAGCCTCCTAGAAGCCCTGATCCTGACCTCCTCTCTCTTTTACTTCCAAACTACAACTCTTTACTCCTAACACTCCTGACATCCCCTCTCCAACACCCCAGGTGGGCGACTCTATTGCACTCAAGCTGTTCACTGGTGTGCTTGGTGGGTGTGGTGCAGAGCGTACCTAGGATTTGATAAGCTGATGTAGGCAACACCAAATAGTTGGGTACCCATAACCAAGAAGGAGGTGGATACTGCATGGGAGGGCAGATTTTGCAATACCCTGTGACGACCTGATAGTCCAGGGGCGTCACATTGTCATACTGTGAGAGTTTAAATCTATGAGGTACATGGAATGTTATGATTTGTGAACTGTGTATGTAATTGATCTTTAAGGGTTTAATAAAACATAGCCTCTTTTAAGGTGTGCGCACATGGTTAGTATTGGTAAAAGAAATGTATGCACCTTTTTTGCATTTCTTAGCAGGAAAAATGCAGCTGCAAAAATGCTCAATTTTGGCAAATTTTCAGTGCAGATTTTTCCCTCTGACCAGAATGTGTGAAATTTGCAGCAAAAAAAGTCTGTAAGAATTGATTTGCTGCACATTTACATCTTTACTGAACCAGCAAGGAGAAAATGCTCAACTTCTGCATTAGGCTTCAGTATTATCATTGACTTTCGTTGGCATTAGGATTCCCTCCATGGGTTGGGACAAATCTACAATAAAAAATGCATCAAAACAGGCTATAAAAATACAAACTATGCACACAGCCTTAGGCCTTCTTCACACAACCATGTCTCTGGTACGTGTGACGGCCATTTTCACACATATTGAAGACATGGACACACATAGACCCATTAAAATCAATGGGTCTGTGCAAACGTTTGTGTTTTCACATTGATTGCGTGTGCTCCACGCAGCAACATGTCTGTTTTTTACTGGCAAGACGGGTGTCACAAATCGCACACTGATGTGTTCTGTTTGACATCAGCGTGACCCATACCGGAGAAAACACAGGTGACATAAAAAAAGATCTTTTATACTTACCTGTATCTGGCGCTGCTGTCTCTGCCTCTGATGTTACTTCTGGGCCCGCTCATTATGCTCATTGCATATACACTGCACTCAAAAAGGACCGGTAAGTAACAGCAATGCTGCAGACAGCATCAACGTAGACAGGTAAGTATACCAGCTCATGCTGTCCGTGTGCTATCCGGATGTTATATGGATAGAATAGGGACAGCAAAATGTTAGCATTTTGTACGAACATGGGAAGGAGGCCTTATAGTCTAGACGTGAATGAAAATCCTGCAGGTTAATATTGTAAATGGCCATCAGCATTTTTATTACACACTCCCCTGACATCAAAGCTAAATTTTAAAGTTTAGCATAGTTTTATATATAAGAATACTGTGCAGAATTTGGTTTAACACTGGAAGTCCCAGAAATTTCGAGCTCCTCCCTGAAGTCCCGAAAGAGGGTCAAATGACGCTTAGTCCACACTGAATAGAACTAACTAGAAACTAAATGGCTAAACTCAATGGAAAACAATAACCTCTTGTGGTGTGACAGTTATGGCCTTAATTACAGAACAAAAGACGGTGATTATAGGATGTTAGCTAAAATCCTTCAGGTCATTCGACTCGTCTCTGGGTTCCAAAGGTAGAAATGTTAAATGACCCCTCTCTGGGACTTCTAGTGATAAGGAATTCTTTTTTAAAAACAACATAGCAAGCAACTAATAATGCCAAGAGAGTTCAGCTTTAGAATTTCCATATTGTAAATACAGCTTGTGACTTTAAACTTTTTTTTAGAATAGCTTTATATTAATATTGTTGGAATATATTAACATTGTTGGAATTTGGATTAGGCTTAACTTCATATCTTTTCCGCCTGGTTGCATCACTAAGCGTCACTCTCATGTTCTAAGGTTATAAAATTGTATTAAGAGAATAAAAAAACTAAATTACAGATGTACAGATACATTGTGCTGAGAAATGAGTTATTAGGACAAAGTTATCTTTTATGGTAGCAAAGTGTGCATCTGGCAAAATGTTTACCTTGTCCATTGCAATATTAAGCTTAGAAAGTTGCAGAGGATTTAGCTTCCATTGTGCCCCTATAATTATATACTACTTTTTTAAATTCCAGCCATGACCTGCAAAGCCAGCCCTGTATGGCTGCTCTGTAAGGTCCTTGCTCCAGTTCTGTACTGTTTATTCTGGGAAACAAAGATGATGGTTTCCTATTGTTCTACATATAATTCCAATCTTGTTCTGCATTATTGGTAAAATGCCCAGAGTTCCATTCTATGAATTCAGACAGCCCAGTGTATGAAGCAACAATGATAAGCTGGGATTGCAAATTAGAAAATAAAAGCACTAGCTTCACCAGGTATAGAATAATTTACAGTTATTTTAATTCTAAATCTTAAAAATAATGACAGTGAATGTCTGCCGGGCCTTAAAAAATGAGGAGTGAAATCGCATTGCTTCAATTTCAAAAGGTCTCTGTTAAATTTACCAACAAGGGATGTGCTATCACAGGGCAGCAGACGCAGATCAGAAAAATCCAACAAAGTAGTTTGCTACTGGAGTTTTTAATGAGGTCAGTCACCTAGTCCTGTAAAACAATTAATTTCTACAGCACCTTGCTGCATGTGTTTCAGCAAAGATGAATGTTCCTTTCTCCCCTCTGATTTCCCAGTTCTTCATATTCATGTAAGGACAAATTGTCACAATGTAGCACTGCATGCCCATTTATCCCTGTTTTGCACTAATGAGGCGATTCTGTGTTTTTTCCCTGTGGAAATGACAGCCAAATGGGAATGCAGGATTGTGTGCAAAATCAACGGAAACACCTGCAGAAATAAATGTATGTTTGTTCTACCTTATACTGTATATGCTAGATGGCTGGTGAAAAGAAGGAAATTAATTATTAAAAAAATATAGGGATAGATAGATAGATAGATAGATAGGTAGAATTTGTAGATGTGTATATGTATATTTGTATGGTGCTTTATATACAGTGTATATATATATATATATATATATATATATATATATATATATATATATATATATATTAGTGATCAGCGAGCGTGCTCGGCACTGCTCATTATCCGATCGAGCACTGGGGTGCTTGGAATGCTCAATGCTCGATTACATATCAAGCAGACTTGAGCGCCATACCTGTCCCTGCCCTGCATGTTTTGCATCTGTTTTTTAGGCACTAAATATGAAAGGATTTGCATCCAATAGCGGTAATGCCATAGCCATGTTTTCTACTGGCATTACTGTAATTCGCCTGCTGCATTGCATCATCAGGTATATAATGAGACCTGGGGGTACCGTGCAGTGCTTGACACCCTGCAATTCAGGGAAAGTTGATGTAGAGGGGAAAGCTTAGAACAGGTATATGTGTAGGGTTGTACACTTGAACCAAAGACTTTAGTCTTTTATGTGGTACTAAAGAGTGTTTTTAGCCTGGTTTAATGAAATAAAAAATAAATAAATACATAATAAAATAAACAACTTGGGTTCCCATTTATTTTTGATTACCAGCCAAGGTAAAGCAGACATCTGAGAGCTGATATCAGGCTCGGAAGGTCCATATTTGCAGTTGAAACCAGAGGTTTACAAACACTGAATAAAAAGACACATCTGCATGTTTTTCTCACTATCTGACATGAAATCATAATAAACCTTTCCTGTTGTAGGTCACGTTCGATGTAAACTTCAGCTATATTTGATACTTTGCAGCTTAAAAATAGCAACCTACAGCCACCTCAGAATAGGCACATCCATTAGTTTTGCCAATTCTGGCTCTTCGTCCTGGCTTTTCCCAATTGCCCTGGTGGGCTGGCAATTGGAGTAATATTTTTTTAGATGGATATCAGCTGTGAATTGTCAGTTGAAATCAAGCCCAGCAGTTAGTAATGGAGAGGCATTTATCAGACACACCTATTACTAAACCAGTAACTGTAAAGTTAAAGAAAAACACACACAGAAGAAGAAAAGTGTATTTGAAAAAAAGACTCCACAACACTATTTCTCATTCACTAATTAATTTTAAAAAAACCCATAAATATTCTACATAATCTATGGTGTAGTCATCTTGTGTCGTCCTCTGAATTTGTATTCCAAGCTAAGAAGGCTCATTCAGAGAACGAGGCTCCATAGGTCAAACTCAGTCAGCGCCAGACCCAGAGTTTCTCATGAGCAGTGACATCAGTCATTCAGTGATGTCACTGCACATGAGAATTTCCAGGTGTCTTCCATATAGTTTTCCCATTACATTTTAGCTCTGTTTATGTCCATTTCTGTGACTTTTCAGCCCCTTCAGACCAGAAAAATGGTTGAGTTGCACATTGACTTTCATTATACTCATCTCTCAAGACACATTTGTCCGAGCATCAAACCTGCTCTATTCTGGTAGAAGCATTTGAACAGATTAGTTCTCACTCATCACTAATATGTAATATATAATGCTGAGTGTATGTGTGTGTATGTATGTATGTCCGCTAAAGGAATCCACTCCGTCGCATTTACAATCACAAAATTTTGCATAGGTGCCCCATGTAACTTAGAGAATGTCATAGACTATGTTTTGACAGGAAATGTAACTCCGCGCTTTACAGTTACTCTCCAAAAAACCTGCTTCCATTAAAGTGAATGGACCTGCGAGCTACAGGATATTAATAGCAGCTGTGATTGGTTGCTAAAGGAACAAAGGACATTCCTAGTATAAGAAGCTTATGTGTGAGGTAGTATGATGTCAGTGGGGAAACTGACACAGACAGACAAAGACTGAGAGACAGACAGAGACAGACAGACAGTCACAGATAGAAAAAGTGGCACACAGGGAAAGAGACAGAGATAGACAGAGACAGATAGGAAAAAAGCCAGACAGACAGACAGAAAGAGACAGACAGAAAACACACAGGGAAAAAGACAGACAAAGGCAGACAGGGAAAGAAACAGAAACAGATAGAGGCAGACAGAGACACAGACAGAGGCAGACAGGGAAAAAGACAGAGACAGACAGAGGCAGACAGGGAAAGAGAGAGACAGACAGAGATAGACAGGGAAAAAAGAGACAGACAGAGAAAGATACAGACAAAGGCAGACAAGGGAAAAACGCAGACAGACAGGGAAAGAGATAGAGGCAGATAGGGAAAGAGACAGACAGACAGGGAAAGAAACAGACAGGGAAAGAGAGAGACAGGGAAAGAGACAGAGACAAGCAGACAGACAGGGAAAGAAACAGACAGGGAAAGAGAGAGACATGGAAAGAGACAGAGACAAGCAGACAGGGAAAGAGAGAGACAGAGAGAGACAGAGAGAGACAGAGAGATAGAGAAATAGAAAGACATGGAGAGGGAAACAGACACACAGAGACAGACATACAGAGTGATAGAGACAGACAGAGAGACATATATATATATATATATATATATATATATATATATATAAATATATATATGATATATGGGGTACTTAGGTAATTAACACTTTTTATCGCCACCAGCAATATTGTTATCTCCATACTGTAGATGGAAAATAAATTCTAGTGACGCACTTCTTTACTTGCCTCACCAAGTCTCAAATTAATTGGAGAAGAGAGAAGAGATAGCAACATGCCAAGCTCTACTGAACACGTGCCTAGAACAGATATATAATCTATATATAAATATATATATATATATATATATATATATATATATATCTATATGTATAATTGCCTTATTCTGTCTGTCTGTCGGTCTGTCTGTCTGTCTGTCTATCTGTCTGTCTGTCATGCTCCAAAATTGTGTCCTTACGGTGACACAAAGCTGATTGGCCGCTGGGCTCGCCATGGCCCCGCCCCCCCACACGGATTGGCCGCTCGCCCAGGCTGCGCCCCCACACGGATTGGCCAGCCGCTCGCCCAGGCTCCGCCCCCCCACAGATTGGCCTCTCGCCCCGGCACCCTGCAGGCATTGGCAATTCGGCCATGCCACGCCCCGCCCCCCTCACGCAATGCACGCTAGCTCTGGCCCCGCCCCCTCCCTCCCCCCGCGCATTCCCCGAACTGACACGGCTGTCACGGAGGTGAGTACTGTACTCCCCCCCCCTCCCCCCCGCGCATTCCCCGAACTGACACGGCTGTCACGGAGGTGAGTACTGTACTCCCCCCCGGCCCCCGCTCGCACGGGAGTGATGTGGATACGTTGGTAACCATGCTCGCATGGTTACAAGCGCATCAAGGTCCTGCTGCGGCGGAAGATCCACACGCACACACATAACAGCACACACACAAACATACACACACATCAGATCACACTCACTCTCACACACACCTCACACACACCTAACACACACCTCACACACACCTCACATCGCATCCACACACTCACAGCATCCGGCGATATCGCTTGCTTCTCGGCCTCGATACTGTGCTGTTGTGACCTTCCAGGACCTGACGGAGGATCACAAGGTCCAGAGGCATGTGGTATCTCCGGATGTTGTGAGTGTGAGCGCGTATGTGCGATATCGTCAGTGTCTGTGTGTGTGAGTGTATGCGATCGGGTGTGTGTGAGTGTATGCGATCGGGTGTGTGTGAGTGTATGCGATCGGGTGTGTGTGAGTGGATGCGATCGGGTGTGTGTGAGTGGATGCGATCGGGTGTGTGTGAGTGGATGCGATCGGGTGTGTGTGAGTGGATGCGATCGGGTGTGTGAGTGGATGCGATCGGGTGTGTGAGTGTCGGCAGAGGAGCACGGCGTGCTGGAGGAGGCTGGGAGCAGAGAGGCTGATCATGGGGAAGGCTGGGAGGGGGAGGCTGATGCTGGGGGAGACTGGGAGGGGAAGGCTGATGCTGAAGGAGGCTGGGAGGGGGAGGCTGGAAGGAAGGAGGCTGGGAGGAGAGAGGCTGATCCTGGGGAAGGCTGGGAAGGGGAGGCTGATGCTGAGGGAGGCTGGAAGGAGGGAGGCTGATGCTGGGGGAGGCTGGAAGGAGAGAGGCTGAGGCTGGGAGGAGAGAGGCTGATGATGGGGAAGGCTGATGCTGAGGAAGGCTGGGAGGGGAAAGCTGATGCTGGGGAAGGCTGGGAGGACGGAGGCTGGGAGGAGAGAGGCTGATCCTGGGGAAGGCTGGGAGAGGGAGGCTGATGCTGGGGGAGGCTGGAAGGAGAGAGGCTGATGCTGGGGGAGGCTGGAAGAAGAGAGGCTGATGCTGGGGGAGGCTGATGCTGGGGGAGGCTGGGAGGAGAGAGGCTGATGCTGGGGAAGGCTGGGAGGAGAGAGGCTGATGCTGGGGACAGAGAGGGGAGGCTGATGCTGGGAGGAGAGAGGCTGATGCTGGGAGGAGAGAGGCTGATGCTGGGGGAGGCTGGGAGGGGGAGGCTGATGCTGGGGGAGGCTGGGACGAGGGAGGCTGATGCTGGTGGAGGCTGATGCTTGGGGAGGCTGATCCTGGGGAAGGCTGGGAACGGGAGGCTGATGCTGAGGGAGGATGGAAGGAGAGAGGCTGATGCTGGGGGAGGCTGGAAGGAGAGAGGCTGATGCTGGTGGAGGCTGATGCTTGGGGAGGCTGATGCTGGGGGAGACTGGGAGCGGAAGGCTGATGCTGAGGGAGGCTGGGAAGGGGAGGCTGATGCTGAGGGAGGCTGGAAGGAGAGAGGCTGATGCTGGGGGAGGCTGGAAGGAGAGCGGCTGAGGCTGGGAGGAGAGAGGCTGATGCTGGGGAAGGCTGATGCTGAGGGAGGCTGGGAGGGGAAAGCTGATGCTGGGGAAGGCTGGGAGGACGGAGGCTGGGAGGAGAGAGGCTATTCCTGGGGAAGGCTGGGAGAGGGAGGCTGATGCTGGAGGAGGCTGGAAGGAGAGAGGCTGATGCTGGTGGAGGCTGATGCTTGGGGAGGCTGGGAGAGGGAGGCTGATGCTGGTGGAGGCTGATGCTTGGGGAGGCTGGGAGAGGGAGGCTGATGCTGAGGGAGGCTGGGAGGAAGGAGGCTGGGAGAGGTAGGCTGAGAGAAGAGAGGCTGATGCTGGGGGAGGCTGATGCTGGGGGAGGCTGGGAGAGGGAGGCTGATGCTGGGGGAGGGTGGGAGGAGGGAGGCTGGGAGGAGAGAGGCTGATGCTGGGGAAGGCTGGGAGGAGAGAGGCTGATGCTGGGGACAGAGAGGAGAGGCTGATGCTGGGAGGAGAGAGGCTGATGCTGGGGGCAGAGAAGCTGATGCTGGGGGCAGAGAGGCTGATGCTGGTGCAGCATGGTGGATGGAGCACGATGGGGGGGTGCGCAGCATCGGGGATGGAGCATGATGGGGGGGTGCGCAGCATCGGGGATGGAGCACGATGGGGAGTTCGCAGCATGGGGGATGGAGCACGTTTGGGAGTGCGCAGCATGGCGGGTGGAGCACGTTTGGGAGTGCGCAGCATGGGAGATGGAGCACGATGGGGGGTGCGCAGCATAGGGGATGGAGCACGATGGGGAGTGCGCTGCATGGGGGATGGAGCACGATGGGGAGTGCGGAGTATTGCGGATGGAGCACGTTTGGGAGTGCGCAGCATGGCGGATGGAGCACGTTTGGGAGTGCGCAGCATGGGAGATGGAGCATGATGGGGGTGCGCAGCATAGGGGATGGAGCACGATGGGGAGTGCGCACCTCCCCCCAACACACACACACACACACACACGCGCGCGCGCACTGCACAACACACCACACACCACACACACACACACTGGGAACCACAAACAACTGCCCTACACAGACACCCACACACACAGACAACGCTGCTCACACACAACACCCAACACACAAACACCGCGGCACACACTAATATACGCACATACCGCACAACACACACATTGCACAAAACATACCTCCCCCCAAAACACACCACACACACACAAACCGCGCAACACACACACAACGCTACAGACACACAGTGCTCCACAAACAACGCAACACACGCAACACACATACAACACCGCTCTCACCCCCGTCACACCCAGACAACACCCAGAACATGTACAGCCCTTACACAAACACTTGGTAACTACACACAACAACATCTATATATATATATATATATATATATATATATATATATATATATATAACAAAAATCATACATGAACTACACAATACGTAAATTCTAGAATACCCGATGCGTAGAATCGGGCCACCTTCTAGTATATATATATATATATATATATATATACATAAGAGATATAGGACCCCTAAAAGTACTATGCTGGTCTGTACTACGAAAAGGATTTTAGTAATTCTCCTTGAACTGATTTTATTGGTTTCATCACGGCTTTCTTGATTTTTTGATGAAAAAAATGATGACTTTGTTAAAGTTCAATTTCTCAGCAAAAATGGGTATGGTACAGCTGTCATGGCTCAGGTCTAAATTGATCCCACATATAGATACTAGATTTGTTACATAGAGGAGCTAAAGTAATACTTCCACAGTCATGGCAACATTTTTAAAAACTTTTACAAAATTTGCTACTTTAGTGTATTTAGATCTGTTAGTCATATATTTATATTGTTACTGAAGCACAATTATCATAATTTCATAGGTTTCTAAACTTTTATTGACAAATACATCAAGTATATGCAAAGACTTAATATTTGCAGTGTTGACTCATATTCCAAGACTTCAGAAACTTGCCCTGGCACGCTAGATATGAGATTCGTGGCCAAATATCGATTGAAGGTTACTCACTATTACCTAATTAGTGCTTGGAGTTTATCATAGTTTTTTTGTTTATCCTCCAACTTTTTGAGGATTGACCACAGGTTCTCAATGGTATTGAGATCTTGGTAGTTTCCTGGCTATGGAACCAAAATTTAAATGCTTTGTTCAACAAACCCATGAGTTATCCCTTTTGCCTTGGGACATGGTGCTCCATTATGCTGGAAAAAGCAATGTTCATTGCTGAATTGAGCCTGTAACATTGGGAAAAGTTGCTGTTAGATAATATTTAGATACAATTTTGTTTTCATGACAGTGTTTTTAGGCAAAATTGGGAGTGAACCCACTCATTTGGATGAAAATAACACACCCACATGAATGATTTCAGCATGCTTTATTATTGGCATGATGCGGGACTTATGGTAGCACTCACCTTTACTTCTACGGATTATCATTCTTCCAGATGTCTAAGTCTGAACAAAGCATTGTCAGAGAAAATTACCCTAGTTTTCTTCAGTCCAATCACTGTATTTCTGGAAGAATGTCATTCTATAGGCAGTACAGGGACAGGGATTGAACAGTAGAGGATTGAAAGAATTATTGTCCAAAGAAGACAAGGTGAGTGCTACCATGAGTCTTGTATCATACCAACAGTAAGGCATCCTGATCGAATTCATAGCTGTGGTTGTTTTTCATCCATTGGAGTGAGCTCATACAACATATTTGACTTAGAATACTGCCATGAATGGGGAATGGTATCTAAAGATCCTCTAAAGGCCCCTTTACACACTGAGACTTTCTAGCGATCCCACCAGCAATCCCAACCTGGCCGGGATCGCTACAAAGTCTCTGGTGAGTCACTGGTGAGCTGTCAAACAGGCAGACCTGGCCAACGACGCAACAGCGATCCGGACCTGCAGAACGACCTAGCTAGTCATTGGGGACGTTGTAAAGCAGCTTTTTGAAAGGGAAGTCGCTAACGAAGTCGCTGTAAAGTCCCCTTTAAACACTGAGACTTTCTAGCGATCATGCTGCACAGCGGGAAACAAAAGACCAAAGAATGGTCCTGAACGATTTGTAGCGATCACAACTTCACAGCAGGGGCCAGGTCGCTGATGTGTTACACACACTGCAATGTCGCTGGGGAGGTCGCTATAACATCACAAAACCGGTGACGTTACAGCGATGTCGTTTGCGATGTTGCAGTGTGTAAAGCCACCTTAAGAGAAGCTTCTCCCAATAATCCAGTAACAAGATAGTGATGAACAATTATTTTTCTTGAATGATGGAGAACAATGTCACAAGCCAAAAGTGTTAACTAAGGTGTTTGGAGAACAAAACATTGAAATATTTTAGCATGGCCTTAAAATTAGAAGACATTAAAGCTTGACAAAGCATGCAGAAGATGTGCCATTATTATTACATTGGCTCAAGCTGTATGATATATTTTGTGAGTCTTGCTAGACATATTTTCCTCTTCTCAGAATTTGACTTTCTTATATTACACCAATATGGGCATCAAACTGTTGATGCAATTTTGGTGCAGTTTAGTGCATTACAACGTTTCTCTTTAATACACCCATTTTTACAGACACACTTTAAAACTGACAATTCCCCTTCATCTCTAAATTGTAACCTAGTAAACTGTCATTTTGCTGACTTTTCTCAATCTCTAGCTTCCTGGTTTCTGCATTCTAGAACATACAAAACTAGTTTTACTAAAGTCTGAAATGATCTCCTAACAGCTATCTTAAGTAGAAAGTATTTATTAGTGATTCTTCCAAAAGTCCCTTCCCTATAGGTCACTGTTGATCCCTACTCAGCATATTTCATACTACTAGATTTAAAGAGGTTTTCTCTTCTGATTTCACGACTTTTCATATGTCCTAATTCTTACTATCAATGTTCTAATATACTTCCATTAGCTGCCCTGCTCCTGTGAGGTCATCTCTATGTGGGTCATCCAGTTTTCTGTTGTGATTCTGGCTCTGTTAATATGATCTGGAAACCAGAATTGGACAAACTGTGTAGTGCACGTCACTAGTGGTGGAGGGGCTACCACTCAATAACAGTCTAACTATGCATGCTCAGATCAGGCTTCGCTCTTCTCTTTTGCCTGGGTCCTATTAGTGCTTTGGAATGCTATGCCTTCAGCTGACAAGCACTGCAATGTGCTGCTTGATATTAGAAAGCAAATCCCAGTGCTTGTCAGCTGAAGGTATGGCACTTCAAAGCTTCAGCAGGATCCAAACAAACAGGAGAGTGAAGCCTGATCTGAGTTTTGTCATGCATAGTGCATACTGACTCTGACAATGCTTTGGAGTGCTGTCCCTTCAGCTGACAAGCACTGTGATATGCTTTCTAATAGCAAGCACTTTTCAGCTGAAGGCATAGCATTCAAAAGCATTAATAGGATGCAGGCAAAGTGAAGAGTGAGGTCTAATCTGACCATGCGTGGTTAGATAGTTACTAACTGAGTGGTAGCACCGCCACCATCTGGCAGGACCCAGCAGAGAGGATAAAGAAATCTGATCTCAGCATGTGTGCTCAGACTAATGTCATTCAATGTGAGGTAGTTTCACCCCCACCAATGACCTGCGCTTCTCAGTTTGTCCAATTCTGGTTTTTAGATTGTACGTACCAGAGATAGAATCACAACAGAAGACTAAGCAGAAGATAAAATATTAAATAAGATAGAAGATTAAAAGTAACAGCAGTTTTCTTTATTCAAATCCTTTAAAACAATATTGCTATGTTGACAGCGAGGAGGAGAGAGGCACCGCAGGTGCACCAGGGCAGATGACCGCTGTTTCACGTTCAACTATGATTCAATGGGTCTGAACAGATGATGGGGAAATATTCAAATTGTCTCTCCAGTAAAGGAGACAAACTCTAGCACAGCGCCACCTATTGGAAGTAGCGATCCTAAAAGTCACAAGTGGATTTTCGACAATCCTTTGCAATATGACTCAGGATATATAAGCCAGATCAGAATCCCAATTTGCAGACACGGTGTTTCGGGGTGCTTGCCCCTCGTCAGTGCAAAGTATGGGGGTGTCTGATCTGGCTCATGAGAAAGCTATGTGGGGACCACGGGGGAACACTATTCTCCTTAAGGAGACTTTGCAAGCCAGTCTGGCTGCCAGGTAAGGGGACTTATAGCTGCAATGCCCCTAAAATTCCACGGGGGAACACTATTCTCCTTAAGGAGACTTTGCAAGCCAGTCTGGCTGCCAGGTAAGGGGACTTATAGCTGCAATGCCCCTCTGGGAAATATTCAAATTGTCTCTCCAGTAAAGGAGACAAACTCTAGCACAGCGCCACCTATTGGAAGTAGCGATCCTAAAAGTCACAAGTGGATTTTCGACAATCCTTTGCAATATGACTCAGGATATATAAGCCAGATCAGAATCCCAATTTGCAGACACGGTGTTTCGGGGTGCTTGCCCCTCGTCAGTGCAAAGTATGGGGGTGTCTGATCTGGCTCATGAGAAAGCTATGTGGGGACCACGGGGGAACACTATTCTCCTTAAGGAGACTTTGCAAGCCAGTCTGGCTGCCAGGTAAGGGGACTTATAGCTGCAATGCCCCTAAAATTCCACGGGGGAACACTATTCTCCTTAAGGAGACTTTGCAAGCCAGTCTGGCTGCCAGGTAAGGGGACTTATAGCTGCAATGCCCCTCTGGGAAATATTCAAATTGTCTCTCCAGTAAAGGAGACAAACTCTAGCACAGCGCCACCTATTGGAAGTAGCGATCCTAAAAGTCACAAGTGGATTTTCGACAATCCTTTGCAATATGACTCAGGATATATAAGCCAGATCAGAATCCCAATTTGCAGACACGGTGTTTCGGGGTGCTTGCCCCTCGTCAGTGCAAAGTATGGGGGTGTCTGATCTGGCTCATGAGAAAGCTATGTGGGGACCACGGGGGAACACTATTCTCCTTAAGGAGACTTTGCAAGCCAGTCTGGCTGCCAGGTAAGGGGACTTATAGCTGCAATGCCCCTAAAATTCCACGGGGGAACACTATTCTCCTTAAGGAGACTTTGCAAGCCAGTCTGGCTGCCAGGTAAGGGGACTTATAGCTGCAATGCCCCTCTGGGAAATATTCAAATTGTCTCTCCAGTAAAGGAGACAAACTCTAGCACAGCGCCACCTATTGGAAGTAGCGATCCTAAAAGTCACAAGTGGATTTTCGACAATCCTTTGCAATATGACTCAGGATATATAAGCCAGATCAGAATCCCAATTTGCAGACACGGTGTTTCGGGGTGCTTGCCCCTCGTCAGTGCAAAGTATGGGGGTGTCTGATCTGGCTCATGAGAAAGCTATGTGGGGACCACGGGGGAACACTATTCTCCTTAAGGAGACTTTGCAAGCCAGTCTGGCTGCCAGGTAAGGGGACTTATAGCTGCAATGCCCCTAAAATTCCACGGGGGAACACTATTCTCCTTAAGGAGACTTTGCAAGCCAGTCTGGCTGCCAGGTAAGGGGACTTATAGCTGCAATGCCCCTCTGGGAAATATTCAAATTGTCTCTCCAGTAAAGGAGACAAACTCTAGCACAGCGCCACCTATTGGAAGTAGCGATCCTAAAAGTCACAAGTGGATTTTCGACAATCCTTTGCAATATGACTCAGGATATATAAGCCAGATCAGAATCCCAATTTGCAGACACGGTGTTTCGGGGTGCTTGCCCCTCGTCAGTGCAAAGTATGGGGGTGTCTGATCTGGCTCATGAGAAAGCTATGTGGGGACCACGGGGGAACACTATTCTCCTTAAGGAGACTTTGCAAGCCAGTCTGGCTGCCAGGTAAGGGGACTTATAGCTGCAATGCCCCTAAAATTCCACGGGGGAACACTATTCTCCTTAAGGAGACTTTGCAAGCCAGTCTGGCTGCCAGGTAAGGGGACTTATAGCTGCAATGCCCCTCTGGGAAATATTCAAATTGTCTCTCCAGTAAAGGAGACAAACTCTAGCACAGCGCCACCTATTGGAAGTAGCGATCCTAAAAGTCACAAGTGGATTTTCGACAATCCTTTGCAATATGACTCAGGATATATAAGCCAGATCAGAATCCCAATTTGCAGACACGGTGTTTCGGGGTGCTTGCCCCTCGTCAGTGCAAAGTATGGGGGTGTCTGATCTGGCTCATGAGAAAGCTATGTGGGGACCACGGGGGAACACTATTCTCCTTAAGGAGACTTTGCAAGCCAGTCTGGCTGCCAGGTAAGGGGACTTATAGCTGCAATGCCCCTAAAATTCCACGGGGGAACACTATTCTCCTTAAGGAGACTTTGCAAGCCAGTCTGGCTGCCAGGTAAGGGGACTTATAGCTGCAATGCCCCTCTGGGAAATATTCAAATTGTCTCTCCAGTAAAGGAGACAAACTCTAGCACAGCGCCACCTATTGGAAGTAGCGATCCTAAAAGTCACAAGTGGATTTTCGACAATCCTTTGCAATATGACTCAGGATATATAAGCCAGATCAGAATCCCAATTTGCAGACACGGTGTTTCGGGGTGCTTGCCCCTCGTCAGTGCAAAGTATGGGGGTGTCTGATCTGGCTCATGAGAAAGCTATGTGGGGACCACGGGGGAACACTATTCTCCTTAAGGAGACTTTGCAAGCCAGTCTGGCTGCCAGGTAAGGGGACTTATAGCTGCAATGCCCCTAAAATTCCACGGGGGAACACTATTCTCCTTAAGGAGACTTTGCAAGCCAGTCTGGCTGCCAGGTAAGGGGACTTATAGCTGCAATGCCCCTCTGGGAAATATTCAAATTGTCTCTCCAGTAAAGGAGACAAACTCTAGCACAGCGCCACCTATTGGAAGTAGCGATCCTAAAAGTCACAAGTGGATTTTCGACAATCCTTTGCAATATGACTCAGGATATATAAGCCAGATCAGAATCCCAATTTGCAGACACGGTGTTTCGGGGTGCTTGCCCCTCGTCAGTGCAAAGTATGGGGGTGTCTGATCTGGCTCATGAGAAAGCTATGTGGGGACCACGGGGGAACACTATTCTCCTTAAGGAGACTTTGCAAGCCAGTCTGGCTGCCAGGTAAGGGGACTTATAGCTGCAATGCCCCTAAAATTCCACGGGGGAACACTATTCTCCTTAAGGAGACTTTGCAAGCCAGTCTGGCTGCCAGGTAAGGGGACTTATAGCTGCAATGCCCCTCTGGGAAATATTCAAATTGTCTCTCCAGTAAAGGAGACAAACTCTAGCACAGCGCCACCTATTGGAAGTAGCGATCCTAAAAGTCACAAGTGGATTTTCGACAATCCTTTGCAATATGACTCAGGATATATAAGCCAGATCAGAATCCCAATTTGCAGACACGGTGTTTCGGGGTGCTTGCCCCTCGTCAGTGCAAAGTATGGGGGTGTCTGATCTGGCTCATGAGAAAGCTATGTGGGGACCACGGGGGAACACTATTCTCCTTAAGGAGACTTTGCAAGCCAGTCTGGCTGCCAGGTAAGGGGACTTATAGCTGCAATGCCCCTAAAATTCCACGGGGGAACACTATTCTCCTTAAGGAGACTTTGCAAGCCAGTCTGGCTGCCAGGTAAGGGGACTTATAGCTGCAATGCCCCTCTGGGAAATATTCAAATTGTCTCTCCAGTAAAGGAGACAAACTCTAGCACAGCGCCACCTATTGGAAGTAGCGATCCTAAAAGTCACAAGTGGATTTTCGACAATCCTTTGCAATATGACTCAGGATATATAAGCCAGATCAGAATCCCAATTTGCAGACACGGTGTTTCGGGGTGCTTGCCCCTCGTCAGTGCAAAGTATGGGGGTGTCTGATCTGGCTCATGAGAAAGCTATGTGGGGACCACGGGGGAACACTATTCTCCTTAAGGAGACTTTGCAAGCCAGTCTGGCTGCCAGGTAAGGGGACTTATAGCTGCAATGCCCCTAAAATTCCACGGGGGAACACTATTCTCCTTAAGGAGACTTTGCAAGCCAGTCTGGCTGCCAGGTAAGGGGACTTATAGCTGCAATGCCCCTCTGGGAAATATTCAAATTGTCTCTCCAGTAAAGGAGACAAACTCTAGCACAGCGCCACCTATTGGAAGTAGCGATCCTAAAAGTCACAAGTGGATTTTCGACAATCCTTTGCAATATGACTCAGGATATATAAGCCAGATCAGAATCCCAATTTGCAGACACGGTGTTTCGGGGTGCTTGCCCCTCGTCAGTGCAAAGTATGGGGGTGTCTGATCTGGCTCATGAGAAAGCTATGTGGGGACCACGGGGGAACACTATTCTCCTTAAGGAGACTTTGCAAGCCAGTCTGGCTGCCAGGTAAGGGGACTTATAGCTGCAATGCCCCTAAAATTCCACGGGGGAACACTATTCTCCTTAAGGAGACTTTGCAAGCCAGTCTGGCTGCCAGGTAAGGGGACTTATAGCTGCAATGCCCCTCTGGGAAATATTCAAATTGTCTCTCCAGTAAAGGAGACAAACTCTAGCACAGCGCCACCTATTGGAAGTAGCGATCCTAAAAGTCACAAGTGGATTTTTGACAATCCTTTGCAATATGACTCAGGATATATAAGCCAGATCAGAATCCCAATTTGCAGACACGGTGTTTCGGGGTGCTTGCCCCTCGTCAGTGCAAAGTATGGGGGTGTCTGATCTGGCTCATGAGAAAGCTATGTGGGGACCACGGGGGAACACTATTCTCCTTAAGGAGACTTTGCAAGCCAGTCTGGCTGCCAGGTAAGGGGACTTATAGCTGCAATGCCCCTAAAATTCCACGGGGGAACACTATTCTCCTTAAGGAGACTTTGCAAGCCAGTCTGGCTGCCAGGTAAGGGGACTTATAGCTGCAATGCCCCTCTGGGAAATATTCAAATTGTCTCTCCAGTAAAGGAGACAAACTCTAGCACAGCGCCACCTATTGGAAGTAGCGATCCTAAAAGTCACAAGTGGATTTTCGACAATCCTTTGCAATATGACTCAGGATATATAAGCCAGATCAGAATCCCAATTTGCAGACACGGTGTTTCGGGGTGCTTGCCCCTCGTCAGTGCAAAGTATGGGGGTGTCTGATCTGGCTCATGAGAAAGCTATGTGGGGACCACGGGGGAACACTATTCTCCTTAAGGAGACTTTGCAAGCCAGTCTGGCTGCCAGGTAAGGGGACTTATAGCTGCAATGCCCCTAAAATTCCACGGGGGAACACTATTCTCCTTAAGGAGACTTTGCAAGCCAGTCTGGCTGCCAGGTAAGGGGACTTATAGCTGCAATGCCCCTCTGGGAAATATTCAAATTGTCTCTCCAGTAAAGGAGACAAACTCTAGCACAGCGCCACCTATTGGAAGTAGCGATCCTAAAAGTCACAAGTGGATTTTCGACAATCCTTTGCAATATGACTCAGGATATATAAGCCAGATCAGAATCCCAATTTGCAGACACGGTGTTTCGGGGTGCTTGCCCCTCGTCAGTGCAAAGTATGGGGGTGTCTGATCTGGCTCATGAGAAAGCTATGTGGGGACCACGGGGGAACACTATTCTCCTTAAGGAGACTTTGCAAGCCAGTCTGGCTGCCAGGTAAGGGGACTTATAGCTGCAATGCCCCTAAAATTCCACGGGGGAACACTATTCTCCTTAAGGAGACTTTGCAAGCCAGTCTGGCTGCCAGGTAAGGGGACTTATAGCTGCAATGCCCCTCTGGGAAATATTCAAATTGTCTCTCCAGTAAAGGAGACAAACTCTAGCACAGCGCCACCTATTGGAAGTAGCGATCCTAAAAGTCACAAGTGGATTTTCGACAATCCTTTGCAATATGACTCAGGATATATAAGCCAGATCAGAATCCCAATTTGCAGACACGGTGTTTCGGGGTGCTTGCCCCTCGTCAGTGCAAAGTATGGGGGTGTCTGATCTGGCTCATGAGAAAGCTATGTGGGGACCACGGGGGAACACTATTCTCCTTAAGGAGACTTTGCAAGCCAGTCTGGCTGCCAGGTAAGGGGACTTATAGCTGCAATGCCCCTAAAATTCCACGGGGGAACACTATTCTCCTTAAGGAGACTTTGCAAGCCAGTCTGGCTGCCAGGTAAGGGGACTTATAGCTGCAATGCCCCTCTGGGAAATATTCAAATTGTCTCTCCAGTAAAGGAGACAAACTCTAGCACAGCGCCACCTATTGGAAGTAGCGATCCTAAAAGTCACAAGTGGATTTTCGACAATCCTTTGCAATATGACTCAGGATATATAAGCCAGATCAGAATCCCAATTTGCAGACACGGTGTTTCGGGGTGCTTGCCCCTCGTCAGTGCAAAGTATGGGGGTGTCTGATCTGGCTCATGAGAAAGCTATGTGGGGACCACGGGGGAACACTATTCTCCTTAAGGAGACTTTGCAAGCCAGTCTGGCTGCCAGGTAAGGGGACTTATAGCTGCAATGCCCCTAAAATTCCACGGGGGAACACTATTCTCCTTAAGGAGACTTTGCAAGCCAGTCTGGCTGCCAGGTAAGGGGACTTATAGCTGCAATGCCCCTCTGGGAAATATTCAAATTGTCTCTCCAGTAAAGGAGACAAACTCTAGCACAGCGCCACCTATTGGAAGTAGCGATCCTAAAAGTCACAAGTGGATTTTCGACAATCCTTTGCAATATGACTCAGGATATATAAGCCAGATCAGAATCCCAATTTGCAGACACGGTGTTTCGGGGTGCTTGCCCCTCGTCAGTGCAAAGTATGGGGGTGTCTGATCTGGCTCATGAGAAAGCTATGTGGGGACCACGGGGGAACACTATTCTCCTTAAGGAGACTTTGCAAGCCAGTCTGGCTGCCAGGTAAGGGGACTTATAGCTGCAATGCCCCTAAAATTCCACGGGGGAACACTATTCTCCTTAAGGAGACTTTGCAAGCCAGTCTGGCTGCCAGGTAAGGGGACTTATAGCTGCAATGCCCCTCTGGGAAATATTCAAATTGTCTCTCCAGTAAAGGAGACAAACTCTAGCACAGCGCCACCTATTGGAAGTAGCGATCCTAAAAGTCACAAGTGGATTTTCGACAATCCTTTGCAATATGACTCAGGATATATAAGCCAGATCAGAATCCCAATTTGCAGACACGGTGTTTCGGGGTGCTTGCCCCTCGTCAGTGCAAAGTATGGGGGTGTCTGATCTGGCTCATGAGAAAGCTATGTGGGGACCACGGGGGAACACTATTCTCCTTAAGGAGACTTTGCAAGCCAGTCTGGCTGCCAGGTAAGGGGACTTATAGCTGCAATGCCCCTAAAATTCCACGGGGGAACACTATTCTCCTTAAGGAGACTTTGCAAGCCAGTCTGGCTGCCAGGTAAGGGGACTTATAGCTGCAATGCCCCTCTGGGAAATATTCAAATTGTCTCTCCAGTAAAGGAGACAAACTCTAGCACAGCGCCACCTATTGGAAGTAGCGATCCTAAAAGTCACAAGTGGATTTTCGACAATCCTTTGCAATATGACTCAGGATATATAAGCCAGATCAGAATCCCAATTTGCAGACACGGTGTTTCGGGGTGCTTGCCCCTCGTCAGTGCAAAGTATGGGGGTGTCTGATCTGGCTCATGAGAAAGCTATGTGGGGACCACGGGGGAACACTATTCTCCTTAAGGAGACTTTGCAAGCCAGTCTGGCTGCCAGGTAAGGGGACTTATAGCTGCAATGCCCCTAAAATTCCACGGGGGAACACTATTCTCCTTAAGGAGACTTTGCAAGCCAGTCTGGCTGCCAGGTAAGGGGACTTATAGCTGCAATGCCCCTCTGGGAAATATTCAAATTGTCTCTCCAGTAAAGGAGACAAACTCTAGCACAGCGCCACCTATTGGAAGTAGCGATCCTAAAAGTCACAAGTGGATTTTCGACAATCCTTTGCAATATGACTCAGGATATATAAGCCAGATCAGAATCCCAATTTGCAGACACGGTGTTTCGGGGTGCTTGCCCCTCGTCAGTGCAAAGTATGGGGGTGTCTGATCTGGCTCATGAGAAAGCTATGTGGGGGTAACTTTTTCTTTCAACCCTTGTTAGCAACAATGTCATCAATTGCACACTATACATTAAGTAATTACACCAACAACCAAATAATAAAATAAAAAAATAATAAAAGACAAGACTAACATCCATAAATATTTACAGAAAATTAGAGATCATTCTTATCATTCAATCCTAATGGTCCTTGAACATTCATATTGATAATCCATTGGGTTTCCCTTTGTAATAATATCTTATGTTGATCCCTTCCTTTTTGTGGTAGTTTAACTTCTTCCAATCCAATGCATTAGCTGCATTACCTCATGTACATGTTGTATGAACATGACAATGTTGTTTTAAAAAAATTTGAATAAATAAAACAGCTTTTAATTCTAATGGTTGGTGCCGCCATCTTCTGCCTTTGATTAATTTGTTCCTTTCCCCTTGGGACTTGAATCCAGAGCACCACATGATTTATGGTAGCCATATCAGACAGACTGCAACCTTAAGGGTACCGTCACACTTTAGCGATGCAGCAGCGATCCCACCAGCGATCTGACCTGGTCAGGATCGCTGCTGCGTTGCTATATGGTCGCTAGTGAGCTGTCAAACAGGCAGATCTCACCAGCGACCAGTGACCAGCCCCCAGGCAGCAGCAACGTGCAAGCAATGCTGCGCTTGCATGGAGCCGGCGTCGGGAAGCTGCGGACACTGGTAACTAAGGTAAACATAGGGTATGGTTACCCGATGTTTACCTTAGTTACCAGCGCACACCGCTTAGCTTAGCGTGTGCAGGGAGCAGGAGCCGGCACTGGCAGAGTGAGAGCTGCGGAGGCTGGTAACGAAGGTAAATATCGGGTAACCACCTTGGTTACCCGATGTTTACCTTGGTTGCAGCTTACCGCAGGCTGTCAGACGCCAGCTCCTGCTCCCTGCATATTCAGGATTGGTGCTCTCTCGCTGTCACACACAGCGATGTGTGCTTATCAGCGGGAGAGCAACAATAAAAAAACGAACCAGGGCTGTGTGTAATGAGCAGCGATCTCACAGCAGGGGCCAGATCGCTGCTAAGTGTAACACACAGCGAGATCGCTAATGACGTCACTGCTGTGTCACAAAAAACGTGACTCAGCAGCGATCTCAGTAGCGATCTCGCTGTGTGTGAAGTACCCCTAAGTTGTCCACATTAAATCCATGATAGGGTCAAGTCTGTTTCTTTCTTTTTGGTTTCAATTAGAGTACCCACATACAGATGAGCTTTTACAAGCAGGGCAGGTAATAGAAATATATTATAAAATTGATAGTAATACTTAGGACATATGAAATGGAGTGACATTAGTAGGGAAAACCTCTTTAAATATATTGCTCTTTTCTCTTTTTCCCCTTAACTTCCTGTATAATAGCCACATGCTCTCTCTCTCTTTCTCTTGTGGTTTTAAGATCAGTTATATGGCCTTTTCTTATTTCTCTTCATATCTCCCAACTGGACAAAGAATCAGTATTTGGCTTCTTGCACTATATCTTCACTGATTAGACCCAATTACATATTTCTTCTCGTAACATTACCTGTGCACAGCTACAATACATTAGTGAGTATCTTCTTTCTCTAACATCATATCTTTTCTCAATCTGAAGCACACATATTTAAAAACCTTTTGTGTTTTCACCATCCCCTGACTTTCAGTATGTGATACTGTAAATCTGAGGCAGAATGTCTGCTGTTTTGGGGGAATGTTTGATTCAGATCATTCTTTCACTTCTTATACCAAATCACTTGCATTCTCATGTCACCTGCAATTCAAAACATTTCCAAAATAAGCCTTTCTAAAACTGTTCAAACAGAAAAAATCTTATTGTTGCTCTAATTCCCTCTTTTATTAGATATTGCAACCTATTACTATTCACTCACGGAACTCTCATCTTTTTGGTCTATGACGAATGCATAAACCAGGCTCAACTTTCGGTGCACTTGTTACACAAATGTTATACCTATACCTGCACAAGTTGCCCCTCCCTAAAAAATGTATAAACTAAACTATACTAAACTAAACTATAAATGTATAAACACCCTATCCTTGCTTTAAATTTTGCCAAAGATCTATGACTTACATCATCCAAAGTCCGAACCTTCCACTTCTAGCTCAAATCCAAATTTTCAAGATGAGCATGTTGATTGGAGTACACTATCCCTGACAATGATGAATATTCAATATCAATTTTGTTTGCCGAACATCATTTTTTAGGCACGTCTATTCCCTTCACTTATATGACTTTTGTATTTTCCCTATTTTCCTAAAATGCACTTCATATCTTTTTAAACTGTACTCCAGTCCTAAACACTTTATACTGCAAAATCTAGTAACATTAAAACAAAAGTGTTAGACAGAGTTTGGCAAGATAAGGAAAATAATTACGGTACCTTTCAGCTCTGGCGGCACAAATATGGTAACATCAGTTTGTAGTGTTTCTCAAACCCCAGTCCTCACGACTAGAGAAGAGTGAACCCGAGGTTCGGTGCTTAGTGTTCATACCAAATACAGACTTTACAAATAAAACAGAGTTCAAGTTTGGAGTTCCGGTACTTTACGTAGGCAAACCACTCATGCTAGTATCATTGTGCTTGGGTATGCACGGTGTTCAGCCAAGTGCAAGATGGTTGCAGTGTTTGAATGGCAACAACAACCATTTGGGGGTACCAACAGCGTGATCACATGTAGTGTGCACCAAACAAAAAATTGGAATATCCCAGCCCACCCTCCTCAGGAAGTGATCTGTTTATGGCTGACTGTATGTCGGTGGAGACCCGAATTTCCCAATTAGTCACTTCCATTGGGTTCAGGTGAAGTCTGGGTCAGAAAACCAAACATTATGTAAAGTCCAGCTGAAACCACTGAACCCACTGAAATGAACTTCCAAAGGTCTGCTCTTCTCTTATCACGACTCTCCAACAGATCATGCTTTAAAGATTTTCTTAGTATTGCAAATACAATGGAATTATTGTCAAGGCATCAGAATTTGCCACATTTTTTTTACCTCAATTTTGCTGAGGAAATACTGAAAATATGATCAATTTGGGGTTCGAAAGAACTGGAGTTTGAGAAACACTGATGTAGATAAATATATAAATAAGATATATATGAAAAATATATCAGTATTTTTCAGTATTTTTATAAGTTCAGAAATCATTTTTAAGCCGCATCCGTACTTGCAAAAACACTGCTTATTTTATCCTCCAAGAGTTGTCCATCAAATTAAGGTTATTGTAATTTTGTTGCTTTTTTATGTGTCTTCATGCAGATTTGAAACATTGCTTTTTATGCGCATTTTAGTGCAATAATACTGGATCATGAACTTAAAAACCTAACTACATTTTTTGTATGTATTTTTTTGGGTTCTTTGTGGAAGCTTCTAGTTTACAAATTCACCATAAAGTTCAATAATGTTTTTGCTTGAAGAACGCAGAAGAAAAATTGCAACATTTAAGAGACAATATAGGAAATAAGAATGAGTGGGGGTAATAGTGGTTGAACAACTCATTTATAACCAATCCTGTGAATAGTTAATGAATATTCTTTATTAGATTACCTCTTTACATGCTCTAAAGTTTGTTAGGGAAAATAATATTCACAGTGTTAAGTGAGGGTAGAAACCTAATTGCGATGTTACAGAATGGCATCTTTTGGTGTTAAACATCTTGTACATATAATTTACAAAGCAAATAAGAGTATACAGAGTGCAAGTAATGTGCTGTGCAGGAACAGAATTACTAACTAAAGAACAATATCATGGGTCATCTACTAAAATGCTTTAATTGCATATTTTCTTGCTGTGGATCCGACAGTCATTAAAAAAGAATGAATCAGCATTGCCCACTATCACATTTGGACCAATCCAGTAATTAATTTTCAATTTCCTTTTACTTTCTGTTGTGTAGCTCTGATTTCATCCTCAGTAATTGCTATTGTATGATTTTAAGTATCATATTAAAGAATTCTCTCATTGTACCAATATTTAATATGTATAAAAGTCTTGATTATTGTGAATGTCATCAGATAATATGATGAAGTATATTCATATTTTCCCCAACACTGAGGCTTAAGTATCAATCCTATTGTCTTTTAGAAATGTACAATGTGTTAGACTGAAGTCTAAACCTGTTTAACATTTGCACCATTTACAATACTGCATCCCTTTTGTATAATTTGTAATATTTTTATAAAGATGTGAAGAGTGCAGCCTGTGTTAAATATGCTCTTGGTTGTGTAGGTGTAATGATTCATGCATGGCTATGCCGTTGCTGAGCCGGTACATGTATCCTGCCTCTGGGGTTTAGGTCCCTTGGGAGGGACCTGTTTGTTCTGGCCTCATTTCGGGGGTTTTGCAGCCATAATTTGGTGCTGCTACCTCCAGGACGCCGCCAGTAATATTTTCTGCTCTGCTGCGTGCACTGTTCCTGAGAGAAGTTTTTTGTTTCTTGTCCTGCTACCCAGTACTGTTCGACCTGACCTCCATTTCCCCGACTTGACATGACCTCCGTTTCCCATGCCTGTCCTGACCTCTGTCCCTCCTGCCCATCCTGACCTCCGTCCCTCCTTCCCGACCTTACCTCCGTTCCTCCCTGTCCTCCAGACTCCAGGCCTGTTTTGTGTCCTCCACTGCTTCCCCTGTGCTTACTTGCTCTCCTGGTATCCAACTTCTGCTCTGATCTTTGACTTTGGCTTGTTTTCTCCTTGGTTCAGATGTGACATCCCGGCATAAACCCTGACTGATCGACTATCCCTGCTTTTGTGTTAACGACCCTAGTGGGCTTCTGTCTTACTGCACACAGGAGTTCTCTTACTATCTGAGTTCCAGCGTCCCCTAGCTGTAGCTTGACAGTAGGATGTGTGTATGTTTACATGCGGCCATAGGACAAAATTCCACATTATGAATGAAGCTTGTCCATATGCAAATTCAATGGAAGGTAGGATTAGACTATGCAGGGTTTTTGGTATTCTGTAACTATGAAGATACATAATTTAGTATAGGATCTGCATTCAAAAAACTATCAAATTTAAAACTGATTGCAAATTTGCTTCTGTTTTATGCATCTATACAAGAAAACACAGTTATGCATTTTTAGCTGATAAAATTCTATCTAACTGCAGTCATTATAGGGAATTCTCATTACATATACGTTTCCAAAGTTCACATGATGCTCAATATTATCTGTATGAATCTGTGTGCCATACACCCTCTTCCACATATACTACATTTCACTAAACATTGTATATCAGTTTGGGCCAGAATGTGCCCTTAAAGCATTTCAGAGACTGAGTTTCCATCACTTGTTGCCTCTGTGTGAGTAAACGTTAAGCTAAACTGTCTCCTCTTTACGATTCCTTTACTTTAGCCAGCTCTGAATTGGAATGTAATATATTTAAAGAATTTACCTTATGATATTGAAAATCTATCCTTAGGTCATTTAAAAGGTATTCCCATCTCTACGATCCTATTCCAATTTGTAGTAGATTTAATAATAATAGAAATGTAGTATACTTATCCTGCAACAGACAAAGTGGAGGAAAGCTTGACATGCCCAATGGAATAGGTCACCACATATCTATGGAGTGCAACGATATGAAGTCCGCCAGGTGGACTATAACTTGAATAGAAGGAAAAGATTTGAGCCTATGATTAAGGACACTCTTTTGCGTCGGAAACGCGTCAGGGTCTTCTAAATATGGATGGACTTTTTTAATACCATGTGAAAATAAAGAAAGAAATTATTTTACGTTGGATGTGCCGATATCTTTTCCTTCTATACTTATCCTGATTAACTATGGCTCTTAGCTCATGTGCAGGGCATTGCAGATAAAGTACCAATGGTTATGATCACTCATATAGTACCAGTTAGTTGATTTCTCATGATCATAGCCATGGATACCAAAGCTGCAATGCTCTGCAAAAGAACTAAGAGACATAGCTAATCAGGAGAATTATATCACCTTTCTAACAGGAGGTATTTGCTATTATTATTATTATTATTATTACTACACCTACCACATATTGGGATTGGATCTTGAAGAAGGGTATACCCATTAATATCAGATCAGTAGGCATCTGTTTTAAGCTCTGGTACCGGCAGGATGTAAACAGTGTACACAGGTAGGTTTACTGTGTAGTGGATGATGTTGAGAACTACAGCTCATCTTTTATAAATATGATTGGTAATACAGTCCATCTAAAATCATTAAGTTCAGCTGACATGTATATATTATGTGTATAAAGGTCTTAAAGGGTTTGTACAATGCTGTATAGATTTCCGTGGAATATGTGATTTATTTGCTGATCGCTAGGGTATAACTGCAGGGTAGAGCTGGTCAAACTCACAAGAAAACGGGATCGGTGGGTCCCTGCTAAATTTAAAAAATAATCCGATCCTCTCTGGAATCCGGTACCCATATAAGTCTTTGGGGAACAGAATTCAGAGATTAAAAATGTTGATGGAAGGGATAGGGGGTAGGAGCACGTGCGGTGTACCCACCAAGCCTGTGTCATGGCAGCACACTCCTTCCGAGTTACGCTTTCCCTTCCAGTGCCGACAATTGAATATTCACTGCTTTGCTCACCCACCGGCGCGTGTAATTGGTTGTAGTTACACGCAGCCCCAGCCTGAGTGTCAGCGTGTCAGCTGACTGGAACCAATCACAGGCGCCAGGACAGCTAGTGGGCGAGGAAAGCAGTGCAAGTGTCTTTGGATCAGTATGATGGTATAAAAATAAATGAACAAATTAAACAATCGACACACGGTCGCACATATTCTGATGCCAGCACAGATAAAGCCCACGGCTGCAGCCCCCAGCTCTTTGGCATTATCTGTGCTGTGTATCAAAATAAGCCCAGAGTCAGACATGCGAGGGACTCGCATCACAACACCTGGCAGCTGTACACTCTCCAAACATGAGCGTGCAGGTACATAGAAACACAATAGCCAACCCGCTCCTGTTAGGAGAGTGTGCAGCTGTGCCAGGTGATGAGACGGAGACATGAGCGAGTCCCTCGCAAGTGTGATTCCGGCCTAAAAGAAATCGCACGCGGCTTTTTTTTATTTTAAATACATAATTAAAAACAACGACTTTCCCCACCCCCAATTTTGATACCCAGCCAAGATAAAGCCAGCTGGGGGCTGGTATTCTCAGCCTGCAGCCGCCCATTATTGCCGCATCCATTAGATGTGACAATCCCAGTGCTTTACCGACTCTTCCATTGCCCTGGTGCGGTGGCAATCAGGGTAATAGCAGGGGTTAATAACAGTGCACAACTGCTACTAACCCTAGGTTATTGATGGCACAGGTGTCTATGAGATACCTGCATCCCTAACCTGTACATTAAAGTAAATAAGCACAAACACAGAGAAAAAATCCTTTATTTGGAATAACATACAAAAACACACCCCTTTTCACCACTTTATTAACCCCCAACACAACTCTCCAGATCCGGCGTAATCCACATGAGATTCCATGCCACGTCCAGCTCTGCTACATCTCACAGTGAGCGGCCATAGACCATGACCGCCGGCTGTGAGTGTAGACAATGACTGAGCCGCAATGATCAATGACTGCAGGCAGACACTGTCACAGGCTGGGAGCGCATCTGTACACAACCAATCACAGACAACAGGATGACTGATGGTTGGGGAAAGCACGGAAAGCTGTGTGTATGCGATGAGCCTATTGCGCAGTGCAGGAAGTGAAGGCGCGACCCAGAAGCAATTTGCCTCATGACACCGAGTCTCCGTAAGTATGAAATGCTCACTTAACTCTTTTTTTCTAGATTTTTCCTTTAATTTCCCCTGTGCCAAATCTGGATCAAACAACCAGAATCCCTGGCCTGGGTCTGGCACCCGGGCATATCTGAAACCACGTGGATCTGGACTATTACAGTCCGGGTCCGTTCAGCCCTACTGCAGGGACTTTCACTGATTCCAGGAACAGGGCTCTGCGGAATCCCAGTTAACTGGGGCAAAACTCAAACATGTGCACTACTAAGTTCATTGTTTATTGGGCTATGATCGGTTATATCTGTCAGTTGCATAGAACAGTGTTACCCACCTCCAGCCCTCAAAAGCCAAGAAAAAATAATATTTTCATGACATTATTATTAATATTGCACAGGTGACAATTCCATCCCATTTGCAATAGTAAATAAATCCTGAAAACATGATCTATTGGTGGCCTTGAGGACTGAGGTTGGGGAACACTAGCATAGAGTATCAATAGAGTGGAAGTGCATCTCCTAGGCTACTGTTCCAATCAAGCATATGTAGAACTCTTCGGATAACTGGAAGTCCCAGCAGTCAGACTCCCCAGTGACTAGCAAGATTTTACCTACCCTTGCGATACATGATAACTTAAATAATGCAATCCCTTTAAGGATTCCCTGCAGTGCTGTGTGATCTTATCTCCGACATGAGCTGATCTCTCAGTTTACCCTCTATAAAAGATGGAGTTTAGTGTAAGTTCATATCGATATTCATTTAGCTATAGTTCTGCAGACAGGACATGAGACATGAGAACTTCAAGTAGACACAACCTTTGTGTCGCGCATTCAATAGTTACTACTGGACAAATTTCTGACCCTCTGTTGCATATTTTTATTTGTACAATTAAACTGCAATGCTCATTAAATACAGTTATGTTATTCTGTAATATATTGAAATAAATGTGGACAATGCACAAATATCAATTTGAATCAAAAGCAAAAGCTCCACAATATGCACCATCGGGGAAGAGATTTTTTTTTTTAACTTGATCTCTTAATCTTCATAGTAGTGGAGAAATAAAAACGTTGAAGTGTGCTGAAATGACTTTTATTTTGTAGGCAGAGAGCCCATGCTATTTCATTTCATTACCAGTAGAAACTGAGCAGCCTAAGATCTGCAAGTACTTCAGGCAATGCTAAAAGATGATAAGCATTTCATCATGGTGCTAAACACATTACATTTCTTGCTATAAATTGTATCAGCAACATTTCTTTGCTACTAAGAACACTATTTTTTGTTATGAATTCTTAGTATTCTTTGAATTCTATTGCATAAAGACGTACTTCACCAATATGGGGGCAGATTTAGAAACCCACGGATATACATACATTGGAGAACAAAATTAGAGAGCAATGTATGATCACTTGCTTTTTTGAGAAATAGTGTACTCTACATTGATCAACATTTACAGGTTTTTGTGTAAAGCCCCCATCACACATAGCAAGATCGCTAGTGAGATCACTGAAACGTGACAGGTTTTGTGACATATCAGCGATCTCGCCAGCGATATCGCTGTGTCTGACAAGTATCAGCGAGCGGGCCCCTTGTCTGATTGTGACAAAACGATCAGGACCATTTTTTGCTTGTTGGTCTCCTGCTGTGCAGCACATATCAGCATGCTTGACAGCTGGAGACCAACGAGTTCTGGTTCTGAGTGTGCAGGGAGCCGTCGTTACATGGGTCGCTGATGGCTGGCCACTGGTCGCTGTGGAGATCTGCCTGATTGACAGCTCAACAGCGACAATGTAGTGACGTACCAGTGTTCCCTGCCAGGTCGGATCGCTGGTGGGATCGCTGGTACGTTGCTATGTGTAATAGGACCCTAAGGGGTACACTATGCCACTAGAACAGCATTTTACAAAAGATCCAAAATGTATCAACATTAAACCTTTATTTTGCCCAAAAGGTCATGATCATAAATAAAGAACAGCAAAGACTCTAGCACAGAGAAAAATTATAAATACATTTTCTAAAATTAACAACAGTCACCAATCAGGGGGGAGTGTACAGACCTTTGCTTTGAATGACTTCAGCACATCTGTGGCCACAAGACATCACTAGTCTCTCACACTGCTCTGGTGTGATTTTGGTCAACTCTTCTTCCAGTCTTTCCCACAGTTCTATGACTGTTGTGGGTTTTTTGGCCATAACTTTGTGACTAAGGAGTTTCCAGAGGTTTTTTATTGGGTTTAGATCAGGACTCTGAGTTGGCCATTTCATTGTTTCAATGATTTCTGTTTCAAGGAACTGCTATACCCATTTGCTGTGGGACAGGGAGCATTGTCCTGCATGAAAATTGCTGGCTAATTAAATGATGAATTCAAGTAAGGAACCACGTGTTGTTGAAAAAGGTTCTGATACACACTTGCATTCACTCTGCTATGTAGCTGTATGAGAGGTCTAACTCCTGGTGCAAAAAACATTCCCTAAACCATGACACTTTCCCCATCGACTTTCACTGACTTCTTAACACACTGTGGGCTCAGTGTTTCCCTAGTTAGTCAATGAACATAATGTTTTCCATCAGACCCAAATAAATAAAACTTGCTTTCAACACTAAAATGAACTGTGCACCACTTCTTCTCTGCCCACACAACATGCACCTTTTGATTCTTTTTGCTCGAGCGATTTGATCACAGCAGAGTGGGATCCAGTCAATATGCTTTTAAATGGCGTAACACTATAAAAGGAGAAAGACTCTTACACTGTTCAGTGCTGAAGGGCCTAGAAATTCCAGCTGCAGTATTGAAACACTTACCCACTGAGATTCTCCACATTATCCAATCCTCCCTTGCATTTGTATTTTGAGGCTGGCCTTCTTGGGTAACTTGAAATAGTTTGTGATGTTGTAAAGAAGCAATATTCTCGAAATGACAGGCTTGGAATGACCAAATTCTCTTGCTATGACTGATAGGGTCCCCACTTTAGCCTTCATCTGGGCGACCTGCTGCTAGAGGGTTTCAGTCACTTTGGAATGGCACACCATTTTTTCAAAGTCAATGCAAACTGGAAGTTAGGCTGCCAGTTAAACAGGGTTTGTCAGATAATTAAAGAAATTAGCACCAGGTGCCAGATTAACACCAATAACTTGCAGGTATCTGAAAGTGTTTCCTAATTTTGAAGACAAAAAGACTGACGACACTCACAAAACTGCAATGTGAACAGGTGCATAACTGAACATGACATAAAATTACAAAAAAAGACAGTTTGCAATCTGAAATCCTAAAGCATGAAAACCATGAATGTAAGAATATAGCTATGCATTACTGCTAAAGGAAATATAAGAAAAAATGAGATATTTATCATACAGAAATGACCATTTTTATATTTGCCCAGTCAACACGTCACAGCATATCTTGTAATTGGGTACCTACTCTATACTGAAACCTCTGTCTGGATTTAAAAACCTCCTGTGTATGGTGTAGTATGAACATGCTATATAGGATAAAATCATCTGTGGCTAGTGAGGGAGGGGTGCACAGTCAGAAGGTATGACCCCATTTATCTAGAAAAAAAGACTACACCATGGCAGGTCCTTCATATGTTCCATCGCAGGTACTTGCGTTACATTGCACTACATCCCAGGTTCCCCTGCCAGCCAGAAGCAATCAGTATTGATGGATGTGGTGAGTGTGTGTATGATGATGTGTGATTGTGTGTGTGATATTATGTGTGATTTTGTATATGATCTTATGTGTGTGCGATCTGATGTTTCTGTGTGTGTGCAATCTGATGTGTGTGGGTGTGCTTTCCACTGCAGGTCCTCTTGTTCACCGTTTGGTGACTATGATTGAGGGGTCTTCTGTTTTCATTATTCTCTCTGTTGGGGGTGTCTGCTTTCTATAATGAAGTGCCCTGCATTATTATTGAACTTTTTTAGCTGCATGAACACTTCATTATTGAACCGCGACTGGGGCTTATTCTCAGAGTAGGGCTTATATTTAAGCCTCAAAGCGAAAATGTTGAAAATTCCTGCTAAAGCTTATTTTAGGGTGGAGGGCTTATTTTTGGAAAGACGGTATATTATATATATATATATATATATATATATATATATATATATATATATATATATATATATATATATATATATAGTGGGTGCAGTAAGTATCCAGACCCTTTCAAATTTTTCACTCTTTTCTTTATTACAGCCATTTGTTAAATTCAATAAAGTCCATTTTTTCTCATTAATGGGCACTCTGCACCCCATCTTGACTGACACCCCCCCAGAAATGTAGACATTTTTGCAAATTTTTTAAACAAGAAAAACTGACATGGTCATAAGTATTCAGACCATTTGCTCAGTACTGAGTAGAAGCACCCTTTTGAGGTAGTACAGCCATGAGTCTTCTTGCAAATGATGCAACAAGTTTTTCACACCTGGATTTGGGGATCCTCTGCCATTCTTCCTTCAGATTCTCTCCAATCCAGGTTGGATGGTGAACGTTGGTGGACAGCCATTTTCAGGTCTCTCCAGAGGTGCTCAATTGGGTTTAGGTCAGGGTTCTGGCTGGGCTAGTCAAGAATGGTCAAGAGTTGTTCTGAAGCCACTCCTTTGTTATGTTATCTGGGTGCTTAGGGTCATTGGCTTGTTAAAAGGTGAACCTTCAGCCAAGTCTGAGGTCCAGAGCACTCTGGAAGAGGTTTTCTTCCAGGATATCTCTGTACTTGGCCGCATTAATCTTTCCTTCAATTGCAACCTGTCATCCGGTTCCTGCAAACACCCCCATAGCATGATGCTTCCACCCCCATATTTCACTTTTGGGATTGTATTGGGCAGGTAATGAGCAGTGCCTGGTTTTATCAACACATAACGCTTAGAATTATTACCAAAAAGTAATATCTTCATCTCATAAGACCAGAGAATCTTATTTTTCATAGTCTGAGATTCCTTCATGTGTTTTTTTGCAAACTCTATGTGGACTTTCATATGTCTTGCACTGAGGAGAGGCTTCTGTCGGGCCATTCTGCCATAAGGGCCCAACTGATGGACAGCTGCAGTGATAGTTGACTTTGTGGAACTTTCTCCCATCTTCTTACATGCACTCTGGAGCTCAGCCACAGTGATATCGGGGTTCTTCTTTACCTCTCTCACCAAGGCTCTTCTGCCCCGATTGGTCAGTTTGGCTGGATGGCCAGGTCCAAGAAGACTTTTGGTGGTCTCAAACGTCTTCCTTTAAAGAATTATGGAGGCCACTGTGCTCTTAGGAACATTGAGTACTGCAGAAATTCTTTTGTAACCTTGGCCAGATCTGTGCCTTGCCACAATTCTTTCTCTGAACTCCTTGGACAATTCCTTTGACATCATGATTCTCATTTGATCTGTCATGCACTGTGAGCTGTGAGGTCTTATATAGAAAGGTGTGTGCCTTTCCAAATCAAGTCCTATCAGCTTAATTAAACACAGATTGAATCAAATGAAGAAGTAGAACCATCTCAAGGAGGCTAACAAGGAAATTAACAGCATGTGACTTAAATATGAGTGTCTGAGCAAAGGGTCTGAATACCTATGACCATGTCCATGTATATACATATACATTATATATATATATATATATATATATATATATATATATATATATATATATATATAAATATATATACATAGAAAGTAAAGGCCGCTTTACACGCTTCGACATCGCTAATGAGATATCGCTGGGGTCACGGAATGCGTGATGCACATCCAGCCTCGTTAACGACGTCGTTGCATGTGACACCTACCAGCAACCTCTAACGATCCAAAAAGAGCCCAAAACCGTTGGTTGTTGACACGTTGTTCTTTTCCCAAAAATCGTTGCTTGTTTGGTACGCAGGTTGTTCGTCGTTCCTGAGGCAGCACACATTGCTATGTATGACACCCCAGGAACAACGAACAACAGCATTCCTGCGTCCTCCGGCAACGGAGTGGGAGTGACGTTCATGTGGCTGCTCTCCGCCCCTCCACTTCTATTGGTGGCCCACTGTGTGACGTCGCTGTGACGCCGAACAAACCGCCCCCTTAAAAAAGAGTTTGTTCGGCGGCCAAAGCGACATCGTTAGGAAGGTAAGTTGGTGTGACGCATACCGGCGATATTGTTCTCCACGGGCAGCGATTTGCCCATGATGCATGAACGACGGGGGCAGGTGCTAATGCTAGAGACATCGCTACCGATGTCGCTGTGTGTAAAGCAGAAATCTAGAGAGAAATAGAAAGAGAGGTAGATAGATAGATAAATAGAAAGATAGATAGATAGATAGAGAGATAAATAGATAGATGGATGGATGCATGGATGGATGGATGGATAGATGGATAGATAGATAGATAGATAGATAGATAGATAGATAGATAGATAGATAGATAGAAAGAAGTTACCGGATAATTATTTCACTTGTGCAGCGACATATGGTTACATTCCACTGAAAGTGCAAACAACATTCTTTAAGTGTGAAAAATTAAGTAAATACAAATATTAAATACAATTGAGCTTATCATCTTAGGTTAAACTGTTGCTGACATTCATCTTCACAACACTGCAGGAAAGTGTCGCATACAGAACTATGAGTATGTAATTGTTGCACTGACATCTGGTGGCGAATATAAAAATTGCAATATCTATGTAACAAGTTAAGGATATGCCCACAGTGATTATAAATAGAACCTCCTAATTTTTTCATCATGTTTTTCTCCCATAGAATGGATAAATGGTGTTTGGTTTTTCCTTGAAATATACAGTAGATTTATTTGTAAAGTATTGTAAAGAATTTCTTTTAAAATAATGATCTACTTTGAGAAAATAATAGTAGTAAAAAAGTAAAAAGCTGAATATATGGCTTTTTTCAGGAACATCTGCAGTTCTGCAGGGAACTGTGTATATATCTTCTTGTTATTTCATAGGCTGTCACTTACTTGCATATAATATACTTGTTAAAGATGCCATGTGGAGTAAATTAACCCCTTGCTTTTAATTTCCAAATTTTAATTGTAATCTTGTATTTCCTTCCCATGCCTCTTATTTTCACAGTTAACATAATTTTTAACTGAACTTTGCTTGACAGTTTCTCACCAGAACTGGGTTATTCTTGATGAATGGTTGCAGATAAGCTTTTATAATGACAGGAGGAAAAAAAAAAAGCTGGCAGGTCTTCATCATACTGTTTTGTATGATTGGAGCAACATCTGCTATGGAGTTTAATCCTTCTCTCTGTTTCTCAGTGTGCAGGTCTTTTTCACTAGTAAGTTATTACTTGAAATGCCACCCCTTGGTTTGTCCGTCTGTTAACATTGTAATAGCCATCTGCAGGAATCATGCACACATTTCCACATACAGAAACACGCAACACATTACATTGTACATATTGACATATTAGATGTAGTACAACGCTACTGATATTTATGAGATTGATATATGAAAGCATTTCGAGTATAATTATTTCTTTAATAGCGAGATGTACGTTTTTTTTCTAGAAAGCTTTTTCATAGATACAGAAAGAATAGGGCCTACTAACTACTTAAGGATCCAGGAATATTTTACTTTAGCGGTATTATTTTTTCCTATCCTTTTTTTAAAGCGATAACCTTTTTAATTTTCTATCATCATAGGCTTGTTTTTTGTGGGTCGAGCCGTTATTTTGAAATATTCTATTCACTTTACTATACAATGCATTGAAAAAAAGGAAAATAGTTCCAAGGGTTGAGAAATTGCAGAGAAAAATACAATTCAACCATTGTTTTTAGTTTTTACAGTGTTTATTCTATAATAAAAATGAGCTAACAACATCATTTTAAAGGTCACTCTGAAAATGGCAATCCCACACATGTTCAGATTTAATTTTTATTTTATTATAGCAAATAAAATTAGATTTTTGTATAAAAAAAAAGAAAAATTGACAATTTTCAGAGACCTGTAATTTTTTTTTAATTTTCCATCAATGGAGCTAAGTGAGGGCTTTTTAATTTTTTATTGATGCCATGTAGTGCTACGATATTTTCAGTTTTGTTGCATTTTTTTTAATCGCACCAACTGAAAAAGATAAATCTGCCATTCTAATGATTAACATATTAAAAAATTTACATACAGTTAAATAATTTAGTATTTTGATAGACTGGACTTTAAAGCTCACAATAGTTCTAAATATAATTATTCTTTATTTTTTTTAATTTCTTTATTTTTGAAAGGAAAAAGGGAATAATTAAAACTTTTATACATTTTATTATAAAAAAAACAATTAAAATGTTTACTTTAATTTTAGCCTCCTTAAGGGATAGGAACCTCTGATCTTTCAATTGCTTATATTATATACTAGCAATATCCAGGAAAGAAACATTGGGTGGTTTTGCCACGCTGCTGTAATGAAGAAAATATTAAGGAGTAGATAAACGGTGATTTATTTCTCTCCATTTCCTCTATTTTACTTCCCTGTACCATTGCCATTTTGTTCTACATGTGGGGCTGATGCAGTCATTTACCATGGCCATCTCAGTTGGTTGTGACTCACACAACCCACATAGGTGAGCTTATCCCATTTTTTACCGCTCTGTATTTCTCAGAAAATACCCCATTTTTGTACTTTTTTGCCCTCCAAATTACTAATTTATATTATATACAGAAATACCAAAATATAACAGAATAAATTGACATTGCAGTTGTATTATGAAGCTTAACCTGTGGCTGAGCTTCACCGGTAGAAAAGATGATAGTTAACCCCTTCAGCCCCGGGGCACTTTCCGTTTTTGCATTTTTGTTTTTTGCTCCCCTTCTTCCGAGAGCCGTAACTTCTTTATTTTTCTGTCAATCTTGCCATATGAGGGCTTGTTTTTTGCGGGACAAATTTTACTTTTAAATGAAACCATAAGTTTTACCATATGGTGTACTGGAAAATAGCAAAAAAATATCAAGTGTGGAAAAACTGCAAAAAAAGGGTGGCGGCACAATTGTTTTTGGGATGTTTTATTCACGGTGTTCACTATATGGTAAAACTGATATGTGGGTATGATGCCTGAGGTCATTGCGAGTTTGTAGACACCAAACATGTATAGGTTTACTTGTATCTAAGGGGTTAAAAAAATTCACAGGCTTGTCCAATAAAAGTGGCGCACGTATTGCGCCATTTTCCGAAAACCGTAGAGTTCTCATTTTTTGGGATCTATGGCTCAGTGCGGCTTATTTTTTGCGTCTCAAGGTGATGTTTCCAATGGTACCATTTTTGCACAGATGCTACGTTTTGATCGCCTGTTATTGCATTTTGCGTAAAACTTGTGGCGACCAAAAAACGTAATTTTGGTGTTTGGAATTTTTTTGCCACTACGCCATATACCAAGCAGATTAATTGATTTTATATTTTGATAGATCGGGCATTTCTGAATGCGGCGATACCAAACATGTGTATATATATTTTTTTTTACCCTTTAATTTTCAATGGGGGGAAAGGGTGGTGATTTGAACTTTTAGTTTTTTTGTTTTTTTAAAAACTTTTTTTTACTTTTTTTTATTTTATTAGTCCCCCTAGGGGGCTATAGCGATCAGCAATCCGATCGCTCTTATCTATCTGCTGATCACAGCTATACAGCTGTAAACAGCAGATTCAGTCACTTTCTGTTTCTCTCTGCTCGTGGCCGAGGGAAAACGAAAGTGAAACTTCATAGCTGCAGGCGTTATCACATGACCCTGTGCTATGATGGCAACCACCGAAAGTCACGTGATCAAGCACGTGACTTCCGGTGGGGGCGGCGGTAAGTAAAAAACATGGCGGCGCGCATATAGATCTTGCTGCCAGACTTCGGCAGCGAGATTTAAGGGGTTAAATGTTGCGAGTGGAAGCGATTCCACTTGCAACATGCAGGCACATATGTCAGCTGTTGAAAACAGCTGATATGTGTGCCGACCGCTGCCGCCTGCCTGCGGCAGGGGGCGGGGCTTAACGGGACACGCTCCATGACGGATATATCCGTCCATAGTCGTGAAGGGGTTAAATAGGCTACTAGCAGGTATCCAGCTACCTTTGTGACCAATTATGCAGATATACAGAGGTTTTTAGGGTGTTAAACTACAGTGACTAGAGAAATCTCTGGTTACTCTATTTTCAGGTAGATCTCAGCTGTGTAATACAGCCAGCATCTGCCAGCTTTATTCTTTCCTTAGATAAAAATGTTGTATTACCTTTATCACCTTTATTTTGGCTCATATTATATTTGTAACATTTATTTTATACTGATGTTAAGATGAACATTGGGGTGCATCATATTAGGATGCAAACTTAGAATATGGCGCTGTTTTGACAAGTCGTAAAATGTAGCAGGTTTATTGATTCATGTTTTAGGCATAAAATAAACCACTTATGGCATAAAGAGTGAGAAAAAAATCTAAAAAGTGCAATGATAAGACAATGATAAGACTAATCTGCTATCTCATCTCCATCCTTTTTCTTCTAGAGTTATACTATTTTTATTCAGGACAGTTTTGATACACCTGTTTTATTGCACTTGCCCCAATGTCTTTCTTCTCGTACTTCTAAACTGGTTAGCATCTGGGTAAAATGTTGGATGAAAGGTTCTAAGACTTTAAGGTGATCAGAGATTTCCTAGCTAATATATCCCCTAATAGCAAATCATATCTATGGAATGCGCTGTGCATTGATCCCCTCACTATTCTACAGTTCTGTACCCCTCTTTATACCTCCACTTTCTAAAGGTCTATATGATCGAAATGTTAAGGTACCATCACACTGAGCGATGCTCCAGCGATCCCACCAGCAACCTGACCTGGCAGGGATCGCTGGAGCATCGCTACACGGGTTGCTGGTGAGCTGTCAAACAGGCAGATCTCACCAGCAACCAGTGACCAGCCCCCAGCCAGCAGCGACGCATGGAAGCGATGCTGCGCTTGGTAACTAAGGTAAATATTGGGTAACCAACCCGATATTTTCCCTGGGTTACCAGTGCACATTGCTTAGCGCTGGCTCCCTGCACTTGTAGCCAGATTACACATCGGGTTAATTACCCGATGTGTAGTCTGGCTATGTGTACAGGGAGCAGGGAGCCGGCACTGGCAGCATGAGAGCGGCGGACGCTGGTAACAAAGGTAAATATCGGGTAACCAAGGAAAGGGGCTTCTTGGTTACCTGATATTTACATTGGTTACCAGCGTCCACAGAAGCCGGCTCCCTGCTCACTGCACATTCAGTTGTTGCTCTCTCGCTGTCACACAGAGCGATGTGTGCTTCACAGCGGGAGAGCAACAACTAAAAAATGGTCCAGGACATTCAGCAACAACCAGCGATCTCACAGCAGGGGCCAGGTTGTTGCTGGATGTCACACACAACATCGCTAGCAACATCGCTGTTATGTCACAAAAGTCGTGCCTCAGCAGCGATGTTGCTAGTAATGTTGCCTAGTGAGACGTGGCCTTTACTCTACTATTACACATGTTGGTTTTTGGAATATAAATAAAATAAGACTTTTATTCATGCACAACATCTGAGTGGCAGATCTCATTTGTACTTATCTATGAAGAAACAGTGTAGTGGTTGTCCTTCATAGACAACCCTTTTTTTATTTTCAGAAGTGTTTACAGATCAAAGATTGCTCATTGATTGCCTTAGTGATAAGGATCAATTGTAATCAATCAAAGAACAGTGCACTGGTTCTCTGCTGTAGACAATCCCTTTTTCTTAGATCATCCTCCACTGATAAGTGTCACAGTTCTCTGTGCAGAGCTTCTCACAGACTTGGAGATGCTCTACGATTTTTACAGATCTGGCAGTGTGTCCATTCCTTTGTGACCAGTATCTTGAGTATCTTGGAGATGCTCTGCAGTACTTACAGATCTGACAGTGTGTTTATTCCTTTGCGCAGAGCATCTTGCATTTGGAGATGCTCTGCGGTGCCGTCCTTGATAATTAACTAGCAGCTTGGTTACTACACAGGAGTCCAGGTTGGTTCTGGAAGGTGCTGGTTACTCAGCTGTTCCATATTCCGGGTCATTTCTCAGGCATCTTTACTGAGCATGCTCCCCCAGAACTCTGCCAGTTGTATTCTCTGGCTCTGCTGTCTTGCTGTTGCTGGTGTGTCTGCTTGTATTCTGATCTTGTTATTCTGACCCTGGACTGTTATTGAACTTCTCTCTGCCCACTTCCTATTCCTCTTATGTTCTCCTGTCTTTTACCCTGGACCATTATGTGAGCATGTCCCTGCTTGCACCCTTTATCTTCTACATGCTATCTTGGTATTTTGATCTTCGGCTTGTGACCTGACTACGTGCCTGTTGACCCCAGATGACGTCCCTGTTTACCTTCTGGTGACCTCCTGTTAAAAAACTCTGGTTTTCCTGACTACCCTTCCGTCCATGCGACCCCAGAAGGTAGTGAAGAACATTACAATAAGCTAATCTGATATTGCCTTCCTACTAAAGATGAGTGGATCAGGCAAAATTTGAACTTGCCTATTCACATAATTTTTCCTGAAAGATTTGATTTGTGGAGAAATTTTCTCTGCAAGCGTAAGCTCCTATATTATGCTCTGAGGTTTCCAGACTCGAGAGCATAATAATTGTAATAGTAAAAGGTAAAAAAATCCTTATACTCACCTCATCATTTACCTTTCCAATCACTCTGCCCCTCACCAATAGCCATCCAGTCCTCATCACATATTATGATCCATGACTTTCTTGATGAAATTGTGACAGTGAGCTAGGACTTCTATCTTTGATGAAGCTTAGGATGGATTTGCATAAGCGTGTGGAAGGTCATGAGATAATAATGTCTTGACATGTGCTCTGACAATGCGTTGGTGCGCAGAACCACCTCTGGTCTCATCAGAGCCTAGTGTAATGGTGAGGAAAAAAAGCCGTAAAGGTGAATGGTAAGCTTAATATAAGGATTTTGATTTTTTTTTAACCTTTTAATGGCCCTTTATGGTTCAAAAAAATTATTGCCAGTGGCCACAATTTTTCAGTATCCATATTGAAGCAAATGATGACAAATCAATGTTTTGGCAAATGCTGATTTTTTAAAAGAGTCATCTAAAATGCACTTCCGCTGTAATTTATTCACTTATTAATACTTACTGCTAAAACTCCTATAACAAACAGATAAAAAAAGTTAACAAAAATGTAAAATATAAAAATGAATATCTGTCCACGGCCTGTAATGCAATGAATAAACCGCACTGGCTTATCAGCCCCATCTAAAACTCTGAAGGTCTCTGTCTTCCTCCAATGTGAATCTTCTTAACGTAGTCATCATATAATTATATGTGAATATAAAAGAATCAACCAGAGTAATATATTTCACCAGATGTGTAATCCTGATCTCCAGACCCGTAACTCAATAAAAATTAATTCTTCAGCTGGGATTTCATGTTGATTAGTTCAACTAGCACAATTGAAAGATCATTGTCCCCCACCCCTTCATAAACAGTATAGATCTACTGGGAAAAGAGAATATGCTTTTATTTACAATACTTAGCATAGCCGAGACCTATTAATATGAAGAAATGGGTTTATTTCCATAACATAAACTAGCCCCTAAGTAACAGTTTAATATGTACTTGGTTAATTAGCACTTATAGTAAACCTCAGCTCTATTCATTTCATAGAAGAGAAAAGGTCAACAGTCAATTATGGAACAATGCACTTTTCATCATGTTTACCGAGACCTCGGTATTTGGCGTTGTGGTATGCAACATTAACGAGAATGTATCCTCTTGAAAGTCACCCTTCAATGTAAATATATTTGCTTTGTTCTCTTAGATTTATGCTGCCGTTGACAACTGTCTGACATTTAATAAAAGTTTTAATATTAGTAGAATGGCTTAAAGAAGCAAAACTGACATATTGAAATGGATGAGAAGATGGATCGAAAGTCACCCAGTTTCCTTACCTATGTTTATTTACTCCTCTCATGACTTTTCCATCAAGGCCACAGAGATTTATTTCGCTCTGCTGAAGACAATGTGTATTTTATTAAGAAGAGACAAGTGATACAGGATGTCAGGCATGGATTATGGAGAAAGCCACTCTGCAGTTTACCAGTCATATAAAAACTGTGTACACAAATCAACGGTACAAGGTAGAGGTCCCAGCAGCCAGATGTATATCCCAAAATCCTAGTCTTGTTAAAGAAGCAGCATTCCCTCTAAGCAGGGGCATTGTTTTATAGGTCTTGTAATAAAAAAATAGAAGACCAATATTTCATACATATATCGTTGAGAAAAGTTTGGAGAAACTAAGAGATATCACTTAAGAAGAACTTTATAAAATGTAAAATAAATGTATAAATATATTTCAGTCTAATCTTCTGTCATTCTCCATCATACATGTTTTTATACTTTTTTTTTTCTTTCAGCCCCAGGGTTGTAATTTTTTTATAAGGAATTAGAGGCAGTGCTAATCCCTCCAAAATATTGTGACAATCCTGGGTGATGCACACTGGGGATATTTCATAGCACAAAATAGGAGGTAAATTAGGCTTGTCAAAGCATGGAAGAGCTTGTTAGCAGTGTCAGGAACATTCACAGCTAAAATACCAACTAATGTTAAAGTTAAAATTAAATAATCCTCACAGGACTTAAAGGAAAAGAGCATTTCCACATTGCATTAGCAAGTAGTCAAAAGAGATGTATGTTATAATTAACACTTTCCAGTCCAATTTCTGAGAACGTGTCTTTTTTAAAGGGGCTTTACGTTTTTGCATAAATGTTACACATATGCATATAAATAACCAAATATACCTTAATATTCATTTCATCATCATTATTATTATTATTGTTTATTATTATTATAGCGCCATTTATTCCATAGCACTTTACATGTGAAAAGGGGTATACATGATAGGAACAAGTACAATAATCATAAACAAAACAAGGCACAGACTGGTACAGGAGGAGAGGACCCTGCCTGCGAGGGCTCACAGATTACAGGGGATGGGTGAGGGTACAGTAGGTGAGAGTGGAGGTGGTCATGCGGTGCTATAGCAGACTGAGGGTTACGGCAGGTTGTAGGCTAGTTGGAAGAGGTGGGTCTTCAGGTTCCTTTTAAGGCTTGTCAAAGTAGGCGAGAGTCTGATGTGTTGGGGCAGAGCATTCCAGAGTATGGGGGATGCACGGGAGAAGTCTTGACTATAATTTCGGGAAAAGGAGATTGGAGGGAAGTAGAGAAGATCTTGTGAGGATTGAAAGTTACGTGTGGGTAAGTGCCGGGAGACTAGGACACAGATGTAAGGAGGAGACAGATTGTGGATAGCTTTGTACATCATTGTGAGGGTTTTGAACTGGAGTCATTGGGCAATTGGAAGCCAGTGAAGGATTGGCATAGAAGAGAGGTCAGGGAGTAGCGTGGGGATAGATGGATTAGTTGGGCAGCACAGTTTAGAATAGATTGTAGGAGTGCAAGACTGTTAGAAGGGAGGCCAGTGAGCAGGAGGTTGCAATAATTTAAACTGGAGATAATGAGGGCATGCACTAGGGTTTTTGAATCTTCTTGGGAAAAGAAAGTACGAATCAAAGAAATATTTTTGAGTTGGAATTTCATCCATGTTTTGCTTCTGTCATAGACTCTAGATGCATATAATTTTTCTGAATATCTCAAGGTCTCGTGATCCTGCATTAGGGCATTACAAAAATGAGTATTAGCTATATACGTAAGGAAGGGTGAGTGTGCTTGCTACTGATCGATAATTGACTGAGCATTGAGATACTCAAGATCTCATGGTTCTCAACCAAGTGTCGTGGGTTCTCGGATATGTTATTCGTGAAACAACAAACACAAAGCACAAGCTTCCTTCAGTGAATGATTGGTGCTGGCACCCTAGTGAGAGTAAGTTACAGTCTTTGAATGGCTCTCACTGGGGTAAAACACACATTATCGTATGTAGTATGTCCAAAAAAAATAAAATCTTGCCCTTCCTCGTATATGAGCTCTATATAGCTGGCAGCATGTGAGCGGAGACCGAACTGAAAAATCATAGCTTTCCATAATACTTGTTACTCAAGTCGAGCCTGTCCAAGCATCTGACCTGCTCAATTTGAGTACCCAGCATGTTATTGCTTGCCCATCACTATAAAGCATATAATGTAAGGGGAGATATTAGGTCAATTTACATGTAAGTGTCATGTGACACATCAAGACAACTTCGTGTTTGGTCCATAGTTATCCAATACATATTACACAATGAGACTACTATTCATATAACAAAAATGAAAGAAACCTTAAAGGAACCATATAAAATCTGATTAGAAGTTTATGTGGTTATTCAGTCGCCATTAGGACTTTTTAAGACCTGATTCAGAAGTCAATGATTTCATCAATAATGACAGTAGATACATTTTGATATTTCTAACAGTTTCCTTTTCTCTATACACAACCCTGGCACTTGTTGCAAACAACCACTCTCCTTTTCACTTATATGACTTTTACATAACTTCTTTACTTTTACATAGAAATAACACTGACTTTGGTTTTGGAGTACAGTAAATATGGTTTCTTGTGATTTTTAATATCACTCACATTGCTATTACTGACAGCAGTGAATGATGTGTTCTACTTGGGAATTAATGATGTGCTTTAAATTATCTTATATAGTGGTATATGTGGCAGTGTGCTTTATGATTACACAGTGGTTTTACTCTGTCAATCACAAGGCAAAAACCAATTTAATTGGATCCATAAAGAAAGTTCTGTGACATCTGACAAGTGAGAAATTTTAACTCAAGAATGATTTTTGTAATAATATAGGTTAAGTCAGAAAAACATTTTTGAAATGGCGCAAACAAAGTTTACATTCTCGCTATATTTGTAGATGTTTGTTATGTGCTACTACTAATGATCACAAGAAAAAAAAGAGGAAGATGATTAATACAAGCTTGTTTGAGACACACAGGTTAATGCACTTAAAGGTACATTGCCAGTGAACTCTAACGTTGAGTGTATTTCATACTTTTCGAATAAAGGAGGACTTTACATCTAGAACTGCTGGATCGCGTGTTCATGTGTATCTCAAGGATGTAACAGATCTCTATTGATAATGATGATCACAATGTAATCTTATGAAAGTTTAATATCTTCTGAACTAATATTAAGTAAAACGCTATGTGCAGATGAAGATTTTCTTAGGCCGTTTTAGCCCGGAATGTGCCTAAGAAAGAATCATAGAAGCACCCGATTAAATTAACATAAGAACGTAAAACAACATTGATGTGCACATATATTCAAGAAGGAGAAAAAGGAGTCTTAACGGGCCAATCGTGATGTAAATAAAAGACATAAAGTACCTTGTGCGTATCAAAATATAGTTATATTTATTAAATAATCAAAATTACACAAGGAGACAATACATAGGGTGATCATTATAAAAGGTCATAAAGTGCAGGAGATGGATCCCAGAAACTGGTTCCCAAACCAAGGGTCTCTGCCATATTAATTACAAAAACACAGGGAAATATAGCAATGCTCTCTGTTAAATGCAAAAGGAGTCATAGAGAATGCCACGGAAGCATTGCTACTCACCCATAGTAAAGTGCACAATAAAGGCAAGTGCCAAGGCAGAGGTCCGTTGAGGGGAAGAAAGCCCCAACTCATTTAGCTGCGTTGCTTCTTGGGGGGGGCAACACATCGCCCCCCCGAAGAAGCAACGCAGGGAAACGCGTTGGGGCTTTCTTCCCCTCACCGGACCTCTGCCTTGGCACTTGCCTTTATTGTGCACTTTTGGTCACCTATGTCGAGGTCCGTTTTGAGGGAAACAAACACCAAAATACAATAATGCAAAACAATACAGTTCAATAATGCAAACCAAAGGATTATTAAACACATAATATTTATTGAAGTATACAATAAAAATAGTTTCAAATAGTAAAATTTACAGGCACAGGAGAAAAAGAAGTCAGGATGTCTGGTAGAAATTTATATGATTAGATCACAATTTAAAATTGGGCTCAGGTAAGGCCTGGTTAAAAAATAAGTAGAAAAGCACAGTATTTCACAACAGTGGTTATAAACCTGATACTACACCTTATTTAAGGAACCACGTGTATACAGATAAAAAAGAGTGGTTTTCTTTGGAAAGTATACAAATAATAAAGAAAAAGACCCATTAAGTGTAAGCCTAGGACCAGGATAAGTGATCAATGACTAGGAGCCTGCCGCAACCAATGCACTTTTCGTATTAAATTCTTTTGAATGTTGTGAGTGGAACCTGTCTTGTTAAACCACTGTATGTTCTTGGCCACCGTGCTGCAGCTCAGCTTCAGGGTGTTAATAATCTTCTTCTAGCCTACGCCATTTTTATGAAGAGAAACAATTCTATTTTTCAGATCCTCAGAGAATTCTTTGCTATGTGGTGCCATGTTGAACGTCCAGGGACCATTAAGACAGAGTGTGTAAGCGATAACACCAAACTTAACTGCTCCCCTTCACACCTGAGACCTTGTAACACTTATGAGTTACATTAAACCAAGGAGGCAAAATGGGTAACTGGACACAATTTGGCCCTTTTCACATAGGGGTAAACTCATATTTGTTGGCAGCTTTTTAGACATTAATGCCTATGTGTTGAGTTATTTACAGTGAACATCAAATTTACAAATTATACAAGCTATACACTGATTAATTTATATTGTATTAAGTGTAATATCTTCAGGTTTGTCCCATGAAACATATAATAAAATGTTTTCAAACATTTTAGGGGTGTACTCACTTTTGTGATATTCTATATAATCTCTCTGTGTTTATTGTAATGTATTATTGATTTAATATTTTTGACAAATAGGTTTTAAGTTTACTTGCAGTAATTATGTAAAAGATAATGTTAAAAATGCATTATGTAGCGATCTCATACAGATGCTAGGCGAGAAAAAAATTGCACAGATCGCACAGCACTCGCATGACATACAAAATGACATATGCATGACACTCGCCAATTTTTCCAATGGAATGTTGCTTTGCCCCCAGGTTTTTAATTTACTAAAGGGTAATGTGAGAAAACGAACAATACAACATCTTAAGGGGGCTTTACACGCAACAAGATTGCTAACGAGATGTCGTTGGGGTCACGGAATTCGTGCCGCACATCAGGACTCGTTAGCGACGTCATTGTGTGTGAAACGTATGAACGACCACTAATGATCAAAATTACTCACCTAATCATTGATCGTTGACACATCGTTATAATCCCAAATGTCGTGGCTGTTGCAGGACGCAGGTTGTTCGTCGTTCCTGAGGCAGCACACAGCGCTACGTGTGACACCCCAGGAACGAAGAACAACACCTTACCTGCGTCCTCCAGCAACGAGGTGGGCGTTACTTTCTTTTGGCTGCTCTACGCCCCTGCGTTTCTATTGGACGGCTGCCGTGTGACATCGCTGTGACGCCGCACGAACCACCCCCTTAGAAAGGAGGCGGTTTGCCAGCCACAGCGACGTCGCTAGGCAGGTAAGTACGTAAGACGGATCCTAGCAATGTTGTGCACCACGGGCAGCGATTTGCCCGTGACACACACCCGACGGGCGCGGGTGCTTTCACCAGCGACATCGCTAGCGATGTCGCTGCATGTAAAGCAGCCTTTAGGCAATTTCTCCATAGTACAATAATGCCCTATATTTAATCGAAAACTATTTTTCAGGCACAGTGCAAATCTCAGAAGGGAAGGAGCACCATATTATAGTGCAGGATTTTCTGCAATGGTTTGAAGGTGCCATGTCACATTGGCAGAACCCCTGAGGTAACAGAACAGGAACCCCCTTTAAGTGTCCCCATCTTAAAAACGACTCGTCTTAATTAATTAATCTGCAAGTGCAATGATTGTATTGATACCACTAGTGTGTTACAGAATTTTACACCAATGGGAAGTGAAGAAAAAATAATGACAATTTTGACACAAAATGTTGTTTTAGCCCCTGATACATTCTCACACAAGAAAATGGGTAAAAATAGCAATAAAATTTGTCACACAATTTCTTTAGATGGTGGCAATACCCCATATGTGGCTGTACAATAGTGCTTAGCCACAAAGGCCAGACTCAGGAGGGAACAATCGCTATTTAGAGTTCAAATTTTCATAGAATAGTTGCAAACTTCATATACAGAGCATCTAAGTGCCATAAAAGCAGAATAACCCCTCAAATTACCCAATTTTGGAAATTACATCCCTCTCAGAATTTATATACAGGTGTAGCAACAATTTTGACTCTATGGGTGTTTTCCAGAAACAAGCAGCAATGAATGTTGCCATATGAAAACTTCAAGTCTGCTATTGTAGTGGCCAGTACATTGTAGTGCCCAGTAAGTTGTAGTGCCCAGTAAGTTGTAGTGCCCATATATTGGGCCCAGCTCATGTTTCTAGAGACATGCACCCCATAAATTTAGCAGGCTTCCTCACTTCAGAAATGCCCAAAAAGTTTCGCCGCTAAATGTGTTTTAGGCACACTGTGGGGCAGAAGAGGAAGGGGGCATTTGGATTTGGCAGCACAGATTTTACTGGAATTCTTTTTTTGGGGAAACCATAGAGCTTTTCCATAGCCATTATGCTACCAGTAATGTTGAAGCCCCCTCTATTTCCATTTACAGATGACGGCCCTGTGTGGAATCTTGTTTTTTTTGAGGTTGAAGCTTTATTTGGGCACATTTTACATAAAATTTTTGATCACATTTATCCCGTACTCTATGATGAGCACTTATATCAAGCTTTCCATTTAAATCTCCAAATGACGTAATTCAGATGACACCTCCAAGACATCCATTCACTATAATGAGGCAGCAGAGTTACTCCAAACTCATTCTGGCCTTGGTTTATTGGTGTATATTTCTGAAGTGCAGAAAAATGTGGTTGATCATGCTTTTATGCATGCTTAAAAAGATATACACTGCCGGATCGTAGGACAGACTGACCCCAAGGTGACTCCATCTGCCTCATTTTATGGAATCTTCTGTCAGAGGTTTAATTTGAATCATGTATTTCAGACATTTACATGGAAACACTGATGTAAGTGCTTAGCGTAGAACCTTACTGCGATCTTTGGGAGGAAGAGTGGATAAATCAACATTAGGTCAAGAATTGCTTTATTTATTTTTACGCCACTCAGTGTGCTGTAAAAGTGATTAGATGCCTTTATTCTTCTCCTCGGTGCAATTACAGCGATAACAGATTTCTATAGTTTTTTAGGTTTTGCTACTATCACACTAAAAATGTTTCTTTTTTTTACCAATTAAAGTTTTTGCATTGCCTTATTTTGAGTGCTATAATTTTGCTGTATTTCTGCCAATATAGTCATGTGAGGGTTCGATTTATGCAGGATGAGTTGATGTTTTTATTTTGATTGTTTTCTGTCTCATACCCTTTTTTGATCACTTTTTAATCAGATTTTTGTGAAACAGAATTAACATAAAAATGGATTTTTTTTTCTTGCCTTTCACCTTGTGGTAAAATTAATATTACATTAATTACTCGAGTCAGTATGATTACAGCAATACCATATGTATGGGTTTTTTTTACATTTTGCTGCTTTTACACAATATAAACAATTTTTCATTATAGAACACAATTGTTTTTGCATCATTTTATTCTGAGATCTATAGCTTTTTTATTTTTCTCTGGATGGAGCTGAGTGGGGGCTTATTTTTAAAGGGACAAAATGAGTTTTCAGTGATATCATTTTTATTTACATGCAATTTTTTATTGCGTTTTATTACATTTTATTTTGGTGGCATGCTCAAAGTATTTTTGTAAAGTTTTTTATTTATTTTTTACCATGTTCACTGAAGGGATTTACTAGTGTGGTAGTATTATAGAGAGAGTCGGTCTGAACACGGCAAAATCAAATATGTTTATTTTTTTATTTATTTTTTTTATACATTAAGATATGTATCTATTATTATAATGTTTTTATTATTCTTTGTACTTTATTTTTGAAAATATTTTTACAATTTTTGTAACTTTTTGAAAACTTTTTTTTACCTAGTCTAAGCATCAACTTTACCTAGTCGGAGCACTGATCTACTACTCTCCAGTGTTTTTTCAAAACACTATGAGGGCTTGTTTGCATGTAAATTCTGAAATTTCTGCAGCGATGTGACAGCACATGTGCGCCTCAAATCGCTGCAGAAACACTGTGTAATGGGTGCAGTGTTTCAGCAGATTACATGCCGATTTCATGCGCTATGGATGCTGTCTCTCCCATAGACAGAGTTGCATCCAAAGCACACAAATTAATTGACATGCTGCATTTTTGAACACATGGATTTGGATCAAAAATTTAGCATCCAAATCGCTGCTTTTAAAAAAGCATTGTGCGCACGGATTATGCACAATCTACATAAATTATGCTGGGAACGCAGGACGAATGCATTTACGCTGCAGTGCTAAACGCAGTGTAAATGCATGATATTACGCAACAAGCGCAGGAGCCCCAAGGCCTTTGTACCTGTTTCACTGCGCAGCCATTATTCGTCCCAGGGTCATCATGGAGACCACTGGCATGATGCGATTGGAACAGAGAGGGAGCTCCCTCCCTCTACAATCCGATCGATGCCGCTTTTGCTATTGACAGAGGCATCATATGGGTTATACGCCCACAATCGGTGCTAGAACTGATTGAAGACATTACTGCATGGTGTCAGCTATGATACACAGCTAACAGCCACAGATGATTTTGACAGCTTTCCTTGTGAGGCAGCAAGATGGTAGTGCCTTACACCTCAGCGGTTTGCAAGAATGCATTTCCCACGGCACTGTACATGTTCTGCGAATTTGGTGAAGGTGTTAAAAGACAAGGCCTTTATATTCTTAAACTGACTTTCCCAAGCCAATGTTTCTATTCTTTAAAGTACAAAGTAAATTATCCCAACACTTGACCCGCCATAAGAGCAATGCAAAAACTGTCTGGTAAGCTGCTTCAGGAAAACTACTGCTGGCAAATTTTCTGAAGCAGCTTTTCATGGGAAAACTCACCAGCATGTTAAATACATCATGTGCACATAGCTATACATAGGAAAAATGAACAGGTAAACAAAAGAAACCCTTATTTGCTTCTTGTAATTTACTTGTGATGTCCACTTTATCTTTATTTTTACTGATTTCTTAGGGCATATTCACACATTCCTGTTGTATGATCTGAGTATATATCAAGATACTCAGAATAGCCGCAAGTCTCCCAACCTGAACGGTAGTCACATATATGCCTGTAAGGCTTGTGATTTCAGATCAGCGGAGCTGCGGTCAGTCTGTACATTGCAGTTCATACTTAATTCAGCAATGGATGTGTTAGAGCTGCAATTGATACTAATTCAGCTTAATGACACGTGTTCTTGGCATCCATGGTTCTAGTGGAGATTTTAGACTATAGAGCATACATTGGATACCTGCACAGTTTTCTAAAACCTCATTATTGCACTGCATAGACTCAAAATTGGCCAACTTGCACAAAATCTGGTACGCATTAATTTATTCTTGTTTGATGACTGGCCAAAGTCCATGAGGTGCAGTAAAATTGCAGAAAAACACAAGGTCATGTAACTGATTTTCCTCATAGGTAAACATTAAAGTCAAGGCACGATTTTACTGTGACATGTCATATCGCTATAAAGCCCTAGCCTTATATTCGAAGATCCTATAAATCACACAGAAAGCACACATAGATGCTGATTTTGTCATTTGAAACTTAAACGTGTGCTTTTATCATGGTTTCCTATCGGACTGAATGTAAACATGTTGCAGTAGTATTGTAAATCAGTGAGTCCTCAACATACAAAGGAATAGGATAAATGAAGAAATCATCTCTTTAATTAATAACATGGAGCAAACAAAAATGTAGACATAGCTATATAGCTTTAACATGAAACAATATTTTTCTTTTGTTTGTAAACAGCTTCAGTTTTATCACATGTACATTTATTCACACACTATACTATAATGAACACTGCTAACCTTACTTCTCAAGGGTTACTTATTTTCCCCACAAACAGGCTGTTTGTTGACCAATTTTCCTCTCTAAACTCTCATTTGTACTGGAATCTTTCAAGCATTGCGAGAATGTGTCAGACACTTTACAACAATATTTTGTAAAGTCTTTTCAACTATGAAACGAGCATAATAAAGTAATGTGCAGTGTATAAGAACAAAGCTCGGAAAGCATATGTATAACATAAATAAAAATCAGGACAGCTCTCTTATGTACAAACAAAATACAAACAAAAGAATACAGCAGCACTCTGTAAGAACTAAAATATATGCAAATGTAAAGTATATAACAATTAAACTGCATTAATGCTAAATGGAACACACATCAAAAAATGAAGGTAATTTGGGCATATCTTGGCTAACTCATGTGATCCCATCAGTTGCAACAAACTGGCCCTTCTTTGAAGGGACCCTAACGTATTTCATTCCTCTCCTGGACTTAAAGTCTAAAAATGTATTTGCAGATAGGATCCAATACTACTTAAGGCCTCTTTCACACATCCGTGAAAATCACGCACGTTTTTCACGGACGTGTCAAAGGTGCGTTTTGCCCTCCGTGTGCCATTTTTATGGCACAAGGTGTGTTCTCTGTGTGTTATCCGTGATAACACTTGGAGAACCAGAACTTTCTGCTCACCTGTCCCTGGCGTTGCTGTCCGTGGTGCTGATCTTCGGTCTCTGGTCCTGCCGACTCCCCGCTGCTGCTGCTGCTTCCGGCCTGCAGTGGAGTGAATATTCAATGAGCATAATGAGCGGGGGTTGGAAGCAAGTGACAGCAGCGACACAGACAGCAGTGCTGGAGAAGGTGAGTATAGAATTTTTTTTTACAAACACGTGTGTTTTCTCCGGTGCGTGTAACATGGATCACATCCGTGCCGTCCGTGTGTGGGCCATGTGACACTCATGATGCTGGAGAAAAATGGACATGTCTACATGTGGAGCACACGGGCACACATATGCTCCACATGTACACACGGTCCATAGCAAAACATGCACGTGTGCGGCGCAGACCCATTGATTTTAATGGGTCTACGTGCGCCGTGTCTCCGGCACGTGAGGAAATGGACCAAACACGTACCGGAGACACGGACGTGTGAAGGGGGCCTAAGACACACCCTGGGGCTAATGGGGAGGGAGCACAGAGCATGCAGTTTAAATTTCATATGTTCTATGTTTGAAAATATCTTAGTGCTTATAGAGTGCTGCTGTATTCTTTTGTTTGTGTGTTGCATAGTCATAGCAGCTCGCACCTGTTCACATTTATTTGGAGTTGCCAATCAGTTATTTCATCTTTGCTCTTATGTACAAAGCAGAGATTTGTGCAGAAATCTGTACATAGGCACTGTGTTCATGTGGCTGCATACTATGGAGATATTGGCATGGCACGCTCTACACTGCCACAGTATAGTCTTCATTGGTGGTATTATTGTATTTGTTTCTCTTAGGATCAATGCACCATAAAGTGCTATGCAATTGAACATGCAGTATTTTTTTGGGATTCCTATTTATTTCTAAAGGGAAAAAAAGGTTGTAATTCTTATTATATAAAGAATCAATAAATAAATACTGTCATATGAGAAGGCTCAAAATGTTTTTAGAAACTAAACCTCAGAATTGATATTGGGTAATTCTTGTTGGAAACAAATAATTGTGACTGTAAATATCAACAGCAATGATGATTCGACTCAATTTGCATGTCTCATAATAGCTACCACATGCTGCCCAGAGGAGGGAGTCCTCTTATCTGTGTCTTTTCTTTTGGTTCCTGGCCCGCCGCAATGTTGCAGCAGGATGCACATGTTTTGTTGCACCAGACCAACTAATCAAAGGTAGAGTCACAGATATCAGCAGGCAAGAGGCAGCATTCGCTCTCCCATCCATTAGTCACAGACTAGTGTGGTGGTCAATGGAGTGAGATATGCAAATAAACTGACGCCAACTCTATCTATCTATCTGTGTCCGACCCATAGATTTTAACAGGCTATTTACATATTAAGAAAAATGTGGATTTCTCTGAAAGAAAACATGAGATTTCAGATATCAAGGTATCATTTTATTCAACTTTCTGTGACCACCAGTCACATAAACAGTTTAGGAAGCTTGATCCTAATAACATTCGGGCAGTGTGGAAACATTCTGGCAGTGTAACAAGTCTTCTGGCAAATGTGTGGATGCAAATATGAATGACATTTTTCCCATCAAATGGCCACATTCCCAAAAAAGCATAAAATAGTGATCATGGAAGATTTCAACTACCCAGATATTCATTTGGGAAACCCTCACAGGTAAGAGTAAAGGCTCCATTAAATTTTTATCCTCCCTTGCAGACAACTACACCTCCCAGCTGGTAGAAGAAAATATGAGGGGAACAGCCATCTTTGACTTAGCCATGTCCTTGTTGTTTGTTAGGACTAAGGGATTAAGGGTAGCAGGGACATTGGAACTCAGCGATCATGCTATCCTTGAATTTGGGGCTGCAAGAGGGGAAGATCTGAGAAGAAATAGACTTCAAGGCTTGACTTTAGCAGAGCAAACTTCAAGAGCCTAAAGTTAAGGGTTGATAGAATTCCTTGGCACAAAATGTTTAATCACAAAGCTGCACATGAAGGATGGGAAATCTGTCAATAAATCCTTAATGAACAAGAATTAGCAATAACTACAAGGAGGAAAAAGGCAATAGATCAAAAGAAACCAGGCTGCATGACCCAAAAATTACATCACCTGCTTAAAAAGAAAAAGAAAACATACAAGTGGAAGATAGGGATTATAACTAGGGAAGAATACATGGCATTTTGCAGACTCTGCAAAACAAGCATCTTAGGAACTAAGGCCGAACACGAATTGAGACTTGCAAAAGAGGCCAATTGAAAAGTAAAAGGAATTTGGGGTATGTTAAAAGCAAAAGAAAAGTGAAAAAGACCATTGGAGTCCTGAAGAATGACAAACATAACAGTCAACAAGATGAAACAGCAGGTAGAGATACTACATTTGTATTTCGTATCTGTCATCTCTCAACAAACTAATAGAAGCATCAACAATTACCATGAAAAAAATGATGGTCAAGAGGAATCCAACTGTACAATAGACAAAGGATTGATATTAGAAAACTTAGCCAAATAAAAGGAAACCAAGTCCTTAGGTCCAGATGATACACACCCTAGAATCCTTAAAGAGATAGCTGAGAAAATAATAGTATTGCTTGCCATAATCTTCAATAAGTCATGGGAAACAGGAGTGGTCCTTCTAGATTGGAAAAGGGCAAATGTGATTCCTATCTCCAAAAGCCAGAAAAAAGAGGAGCCAGTAAGCCTGACCGCCGTAGCAGGAGAAATCTTTGAGCAAATTGTCAAGGAACATTTACTTAAGTACTTCAGTAAGGCATTCGATAAAGTATCACATAATATCCTCATTGAGAAAATGATCAAGTATGCAATCGACAAAAAATCAGATGGATTCAAAACTGGCTTATTGATCTGGCACAATGAGTTATAAATAAATGGCTACACACAGAACTGGAGGAAAGTCAAAAGCCTGGTGCCGCAAGGCTCTGTCTTGGGTCTAGTATGGTATTATATCTTTATAAATGATCTGGATAACGGAATTATTTGGGAATTCATAAAATTCTCAGATTATACTAAGGTGGAGTAGCAACACTAAATAGGAAAGAGAGCGTATTCAAAACTATCTAGACACACACGCACAATGGGCCGAGGCAACCAGATTGGTGTTTAATAGGGACAAATGCAAAGTCCTCCTTTTGGGTAAAAGAAATGTAAAAAGCTTATATAATATGGGAGGAATAGAACTAAGCAACAGCAAAGGGGAAAAGGACTTGGGCATAATAGTAGTTCCCAGATTCAACATGAGCCAACAGTGTTGTGTAGCAGCTAAAAAGGCCAAAAAAGTTTTTGAATGTATCAAGACAAGCATTGAATCTAGATCAAGAGAGATCATTATTCCCCTATAGTCTGCCCTGATCAGACCCCACCTGGAATACTGTGTACAGTTTTGGACACCAGAATTTAACAAAGACATTGATAAATTGGAGCAAGTACAGAGGAGAGCAACCAAGATGAAGAAGGTCTGCAAATCATGTCATATAAAGACCGGCTAAAAGAGCTAGGAATGCTTAGATTGTAAAAGAGAAGGCTGAAAGGAGACTAAATAGCGGTCTATAAATATCTGAAAGATAATCACAGTGCAGAGGGAACTACCCAATTCTCATTAGCAAAAGGAAGTACAAGAAGCAATGGGATGAAACTAAAAGAAAGGAGATTCAGATTAGACATTAGGAAAAAATTTCTGACAGTGAGGGCAGTCAGAGCATGGAATAGGCTACCACGCTAGGTAATGAGCTCTTATCAATGTAAATCTTCAGGCGGAAGCAGGATAAGCATATAGCTGGGATGATATAGGACAACCTGCACTCACAGGGGGTGGAACTGATGGCCTTTAAGTTTTTAGATGTAGCAAGTGGCAGAGTTTAGAAATCTAACCTTGTCCACACCTCAAGTTTTTGTGTATATTGCATATTGACAGTGAACTGCTTATATGAGAAGGGGGCATGGTCGGACCATTACTTATGTAAGTTGTAGTCAGGGAAGTGATAATCTTCAGGTGATAAAACACTCATTATATGGAAACAACAGCATTTAGCCTATTAAATATCACATTGCTGAAATCTGTGTATCAGCCTTTTTCTCCTGCTGTCTTCAAATTAAATATTATTTTCAGGCTGGGGAGACCCATGGTTATTGAGCCCTCCATCCTAAAAATAGCAGCCTGCAGCCACCCTGAATTGCCCATTCCTTAGTTGTGACAATCCCAGAACTTTACCTGGCTCTTCCCGATTGCCACGAAGAGAGAGGGCAATTGGGGCAATAAGTGGTTAATGGCAGCCCACAGCTGTCATTAAGCTGTAGGATTAGTAATGGGCGGCATCGATAAGACCCCCCATTACTAATCTGTAAGTGAAAGTAAATCAACACAAACACCGAAAAAATCCTTTATTTGAAACAAAAGACAAATATGCACCTTCTTTCATCATGTTATTAACCCCCAAAACACCCCTTCAGGTCTAACGTAATCCACATGAGGTCCCACGACTATTTCAGGTCTGCTACATCTGAAGCTCACAGCGAGCTCCATAGAAAAATGACTATCTGTTGTGAGTTGCAGGCAGAAACTGAGGTTCCCACGGTCCTCCACTATTGACCCAAATTACCTGAGTGACGTCACTGTTGATCACATGGCTCAATCAGTCTCTGCCTGCAGCTCAAAGGGGGCAGTCATTGTTTAATGGTGCGTGCTGTGAGCTTCCGATGTAGCAGAGCTGAAATCGTCATGGGACTTTGTGTGGATTACATTGGACCTGCAGGGGTGTTTTGCAGGTTAATAAAATGGTGAAATAGGGTTTTTTCTGTCTTTTATCTGAAATAAAGGATTTTTTTGTTGTTTGTGTTTATTTCTTTTTCACTTACAGATTAGTAATAAGGGGTCTCATAGACACCTTTCTTTAGTAATCTAGGGCTTAGTGGCAGCTTTGGGCTCTTACTAACCCCTTATTACTCTGATTTCTACTGCGCCAGGGCAATTGGGAAGAGCCAGATAAAGCGCTCTGCTTTTCGCATCTAACGATGTGACAATCCACGACAGCTGCAGGCTGCTAATTTTTGGCTGGGGGTCCCAATAAGCATGGGTCTTCACAGTTTGAGATTACCAGCCCTCAGCTGTTGGCTTTATCATGTCTGGGTATCAACATTGGGGGAACCCCACGCTGACTTTTTTATTATTTATTTCAATAATTTTAAAAAAACGCATGTGGTTCCTCTTATTTTGATACACCACAAAGATAAGCGCACGGCTGTGAACTTGCAGCCTGTAGTCGTATGCTTTATCTGTGATGGGTATCATAATGTTGGGGGACCCTACACCAGTTTATTTATTTATTTACTTTTACATCATAATAGTGACCCACAGACAGCACCTTTGATTGGTTGCAGTCACACAGGCTGGGGGCGCATCTGACTGCAACCAATCACAGATGCCAGAACTGCCGGTGGGTGAGGAAAACAATGCATATGATTGAGCAATAATGAGCATCCCCGGAGGAAGAATGAGCTATTACAGGAGTAGTTACAACTGTAAGTATGAAACGCTTGCTTCATTCTTATTTTCTTTATTTTTTCTTGTTTTTTTTTATTTTCCTGAGTGCCAGATCCAGGTCATTAGCTAGGGTTCCATGAGAATTCCGGGTCCTGGCCTGACATTATAGTACATTGGACACCATGCAGATCCAGACTTTTACAGTCTGGGTCCACCCAACAATACTAATAAACTGTAGATTCCTGCAAATAGAAACAGGCAAGTAGATAAGAACATTTTTTTTATTAATGTTTTCTCCATTCCATATTAGAAATACAGGAAACCAAAATTATGGCAAAATAAAATATTAAATAATAAAAAAATAATGTAAAATATTAATAAAAAATATAATAACGTCATAGCATAATGCTTGAGGATATAAAATGGAGGTTCCGGAGTGCTGATTGACACGGCAGACCTATTTCTACTCCCTTCATGAACTGCTAAGATTCTTGGAATAACGTATGTAACAATTTAAGCTGAAAAGCATTTTTTGTTCACAGATGGTAAAATTAATGGGCACTTTTTCATCTATTATATGCCTGTCAGTTCAGTTTATTTGTACAATATATATAATAGTAAACATATTGTACACTAGTATACAGAAAGGAGTTAATATGAGTGACATGATAGCAATTTGCTAGGAAAAATTCTCCAGATTGTGAATTCAGTCCTTTAGGGAGTGCATATTATATTGACCATTAAATGCGTTTCTTTCTGGGATGCTGAGCACACAGGGAATGCTGATTCTAAGCCATCATGGGAATATGCATTTTGACAAATGTAAAATTGTAGGTTTGACACACTGCCCATTATTGCATTTACCTCCTTCATCTAATCAGATATTTACCTATGGGAGTCTCATTTCCGACTCTTTTATTGTAAGTGATTGGAGTTTGGAGATGTCAGGGGATATCAGCACCGTCTTTATTTCACATAGAACGTACAGTATGTATATACTGTACAGTGAATTGTTAAGAGCACACAACCAAGCTGAATTCTAGTTGGTGTATGAAATAGAGCATACAGTCTTAAAATTTCCATATACTAACATTAGAATTTAAGTTAAGTGCTTAATGGGAAGATGTCATCAGAGCATTATAATTTAAAATCGGTATTATTGTTAAATGTAAATTACAAAAGTTTTTCTATAATGTTCTTTTTTAATGATTTTTTTTTATATATATATTTTTCAATTTCCATATCATTATCTACAGTCACAAAAAAATTAACCATTGACTTCCATGGTTTTATATATCAGAACATAATAAAAAACAATCTGGTCCTGAAAAAGGTCTTAAAACTTTAAATAAACAAAAATATATGACAAATTGTACTGTGTCATGAACTATTTAAAGGGATCCTGTCACCAGTTTTGGGGCCTATATGCTGCAGCCACCACCAGTGGGCTCTTATATACAGCATTCAACATGCTGTATATAAGATCCCAGGCTGCGGTGTAGAATGTAAAAATCCCTTTATAATACTCACTTAAACGGTTGCTGCGGTGCAGACTGGTCAGATGGGTGTCTCCGTTCTCCAGTGCCGATGCCTCATCTTTCAGCCATCTTTGTCATCCTTCTTCTGAAGCCACGGTGCATGACGTGTCCTACGTCATCCACACTCGCCGGCATTGAGGTCCTGCACAAGCGCACTTTGATCAAAGTATTGTAGTGCACCTGCGCGGGACCGGCAAGTGTGTATGACGTAGGAGGCATCATACACACAGGCTTCAGAAGGAGTATGAAGATGGCCAAAAGAGTTGGCGCCAGCACCGGAGCACGGAGATTCCCATATGGCCCAACTCCACCGCAGTGATCATTTTCATAAGAATTATTAAGTGCTTTTTACGTTCTACACAGTGGCCTTGGCTCTTATATACAACATGTTAGAATGCTGTATATAAGATCCCGGTGGTGGTGGCCACAGCTTAAAGGCCCCAAATCTGCGGACAGGTTTCCTTTAACAAAATCTAGGCTAAAATGAAAAAGCAGTGCATGAAAAATTAAGTACATCCTTACTTTTTACATAAAAATTAAGAGAGTATGCACAAGCTAGGCACTGCTATTCAATGCCAGGAGCAATTGTGCATCATCAAGTGTGACGATCTCTATAAAACAGCTTTGACATTTTCCTTTGAGTTTAAGCATGTAGGTGTTTATTAAAGAGAACTTATTAGGTTCCTTAAAGGAGTGGTTCAATACTTATAATGATCTTTAAAAATATGTATCTTAAAGCTCTAACCAATATTGTAATTTGCTAGGAAATACTCTAACATTCTCCCTGTACAGCTTATCCCTATTGCTGCAATTTTTTCTTCACTTCCTATGATGTTTCATTTGAAGGGACATCACAGAAGGATGGCTCAGCAGTCCCTTCTTTGTAGCTTCTATCACCAACTCTTGAAGTATCACATCATCAGAAGATAGCACTGCAATCACTTACCACAACTTTTGTGACCTCCGCCTGCTAATGATATGTTTCTTCCTGGGTTGATTGAGAAGTGACAGCAGATTCATTGGCCATTAACACAGTGCCTGCTTCTGACACCACTTTCTGTTTCCTTGGCATGAGACAGGGGTGAGTAATAAAATCAGGATGATAGACAGCATCACGGACCTTCAGGTTTGATCATAGCCATCAAATAAACAGTCATCAAGAGTCAATTCTGGTATCTCTAACGCTGCTTCTAACACCGTCCCCTGATGACGAGTCACTTGAGGGGGTGATTGAAGCTGTGTAGTCACATTGGTGTCATTCACCTTGCTTACATCAGCTTCCCCTGAATATGATATTTCAGGGTGGTGATAGAAGCAAGGTGAGTTACACCAACAAAACCCAACAGATTCTATCACTGCTCCCTGACGATAATATCAAGAAAAGCGATAGCTGTGTCAGATGCAGGGACTGTTGTGGCCACTGTACTTGCGGGCAGCATCAGGAACAGTTAAAGTGTGGTGGTGGATATTTAAGCTGCAGTCCCTTCTCCCTCACCTCCCTGAAACAGAATATCATCAGAGGACTGTAGTCACAAAGGTGTAGTAAGTGACCACAACACCACCCCCTAGTGACAAAATGACATCTTGTTTCAGGGGGACGAATAGAAGCTGTAGGGAAGTGACTGCAGGGCTATCCTCCCATGATTTCCCATTGAAGACTTTCCTCAAACAGAACATACAAAACATCACAAGAAGTAAATAGTAAAACGGCATATATTGGAGATTAGCTGCATAGAGAGAATGTTAGGGAATTTTGTGATAAAGCAACTTTAAAAAAGTGGTTACAGCTATCAATAAAGGGTATTCATGCCCCAAGTCCATGGGCACCACTTAACCCCTTACTGACATATGACACACTGGTACAGGCACCCTTTTTTTTATTCGGGCTTGCTCACCCACTGAGCACAAATTTTTCCTGGCACATACTGACTTTTTTAATTAACCATCATGTGCCTTTTAACAGCCACTTGCACAAGTTAACCTGTTAAATGCTGATGTCAGTCTCTCACAGAGGCAGTTAACATGTGCCAGTGGGGGCGGCATGCCATTCCACCTACCCATCAGCATGCCTATAATGTGATCGCTACAGAGTAAATGCAGTGAATACTGAGCTGAATATGTAATCTGATGGTGAAATCATTGGCAAGAAGAAGTTTGGGCAATCAGAGCTGTTAGTGGCCAGCAGAAAGTTAACAAACCCTCACCTGACAACTCACCTAGCCAACCGCTGCTCCATGCTTACTGTCGAGGCTTCTGCACTGAATTTTTTAAGAAGTGCATACGTCTGCCATGAGCCTTGGCCACAAATATTACTCAAGTTGTCAAGGGCTAGCATGCAATTCTGGCAAAATTGACAAGCTGAAAATGGCATAAATATTGATGAATTTACTGAACATGCTCATTATGCCCAAACTCAACTCACTATGGTGAAGCTGGCTAGGACTGTGTAAAAGCACCAAAGTCCTTAAAGTTTGCACACCTTTTGAAACATTTCAAGATTTAACTTTGATTAAAACATTTTGATGAATCATATCGAAAGTGCATGAAGGCCACAGGTGGTGTCCGTATAGATGTTCATAGTACATACCATTTCCGGTGTTTGATAAAATAAATATCAAAATGCTTCATTATCTAGACATTCTGCATTACACCATATATTTATCAATGGGAATATTTAGGCCTGCTAACAAGAGCGATGACATTTTTCCAGGTTGTGTTTTACTGCAGAATGGGTAAAATGTTTACAACTGGTACAACTTCCGACCATCCGCAGCTTCATAAACAGCTAAGAATAATCAGGACATTCAATCTGAGCAACATGATTAATAAAACTGTACAAGTGGCTACAAGTTATTAGCATTTCTTTGTATAAATCTTTATTTCCAGCGTATAAATCCAAAACCTCCAAGGGTCATTTCGGGTGAAGGAAACACAGAGGAATAAGTTTAACATTTTATTTCTTATGTCAGAAGACTGAACTTTTAAGAAAAGAAAATGCACAGAAGAAGTGAAATAAAAACAAACACTTTAAGATAACACTGGGGACATTTCTCATCCCCCAATCCACACTAGAATGTGTTTTTATCTTTACGGCTCACATGTGAGAAAAGTGTCCATAACTCACAAGTAGCAATGTTTACATGAGCTGTAAAGGCTTTCCTCTTAGGAGAATGCATTCTGAATAAATCCTGGTCCACGCACAGCTGGGCATTTCATTTTTGATAGAATACTGGATGACCGAGCACAAAATCTTAATACATTTGGTCTTCATGTTTTATTTCCTAATCTACATAACTCTTGATTTTTAAACTTTGTTCACATCAGCTCTAAAGTGAATGGTGTATGATCAACGAGATATTCCGACAACCCATTTGGTGCATAACTTTTTTCAGTCCTACATTTTCTTCTAGAAGGCACACAGAGATATTTTGATGAATCATAAATAACATGAATTTTCTCCGCTGAGCAGTGTGTCACCTGCAGAGATATGGATTTTCTGGTATTTTATTCTGTCTAAACTGACTTCTGTAGTTTACAATAATTGTGAGCTCATTTTTAAAGGGCTATTTTGATTTCAGAAAAGAACAATCATTTATTGTGTAACAAATAATTTGTAATTTCCTAATACACTTAGAACCCAATTTATCATTTGGAGTTTTTTTAATTCACTTTTTTTTCCTGTAGTATATAATCATGTTTTTACACCAAATTCATAACAAATTACACATGTGGTTTATAAGGACCTTTAACATAAAAAGTTACACGTTTTGCTAAATTGTTATAAAATTTGTGCAGAGCAATCTGGTGTGCAGATAATTCCTTCCCGGGAAACTGGTGTGAATATTCTCCAAAAAAATTGCCACTTTTTAAAAAGTTAACCAAGAACATCTGTAAACATTAAAACTCATTCACAATCAAGAACACAAAAAAGTAGGAAGACACTAGTGATCAGTGGCCCTTTTTAGAGTTGAGTGGATCTTTTGATATTTTGTAGAATTGTCCCCCAAAATTTGATTTGTGTTGAATATTTATGGATGGCATGGCATTTATGGCATGGATTTCAGTGATGGAAAGCTTTTAATTGCTCCAAAAATACATACTGGGGAGAGGAGAGATAGAATCCCGCTGATCATAATAGCTTAAACTTTACAGATGAGAGGTGAGAACCTACTGACCATAAAAGCTTACACTGCATAGGAGTGAGAGAGAGAGAGAGAAAGAGAGAGGACCCCAGTGACCTTAAGAGCTTGCACTTTACATAAGCGAGAAAAAGAGTGAAAAGATGCTGCTGACCATAAACACTTACATCCTATATGAGCGAAAAAGAGAAGAGAGAAACAGGACTCCACTGACCATAGGAGCTTATACTTTATATGGCAGAAAGAGAGAGGGCCTTACTGACCATAGGAGCTTACACTTTATATTAGAAGAAGAGAGAGGACCCCACTGACATTAGAAGCTTATATTTTATATGACAGAAAGAGAGAGGGCCCCACTGACCATAGGAGCTTACACTTTATATGAAAGAGAGAGGACCTCACTGACCATAAGAGCTTGCACTTTATAAGAGAGAAAGAAAGAGGACTCCACTGATCATAACCGCTTGTACTTTACAGAAGAGAGAAATAGAGTGAAAGGACACCGCTGACCATAAGAGCTGACACATTTTATGAGAGAAAGAGAGAAGAGAGAGTGGACCTTGCTGATCATAGAAGCTTAAACTTATATGAGAGAGAGAGAGAGAAAAAGGGATGAACCCACTGACCATATTAGCTTGCACTTTACATAAAAGAGAAATAGAGTGAAAGGACCCTGTTGACTATAGGAGTTTAAACTCTATATGAGAGAGAAATTACCCAATTTATCATGAGAGCTTCCATATGACAGAAGAGAGAGACTTAAGTCCCCGTCACACATAGCGAGATCGCTAGCGAGATCACTGAAACGTCACCGGTTTTATGACGTATCAGAGACCTCACCAGCTATATCGCTGTGTGTGAAAAGCAGCAGCAAGTGGGCCCCTGCCGCGAGGTCGCTGATCATGACAAAACGATCAGGACCATTTTTTACTCGTTGGTCTCCCGCTGTGCAGCACGCATTGCTGTGTTTGACGGCAGGAGACCAATGAGCGCCAGTTCTGAGCGTGCAGGGAGCCGTCGTTACACGGGTCGCTGGTGGCTGATGGCTGGTTGCTGGTCGCTGTGGAGATCTGCCTGATTGACAGCTCAACAGCGACCATGTAGAAACATTCCAGTGATCCCTGCCAGGTTGGATCGCTGTTGGGATCGCTGGTACGTCGCTATGTGTAACGGGACCCTTACCCAGTGACTTTGTAGATGGAAAATGACTCTACCGTACAAGCTGTGCTCTACTGGGAACTGGTGACCTTTGATGGTCAAGAGACTGACCACCATTGTATGATAATATATGATAATCTGCTAGATGTCATAGCTGCAGGACACTATAGGGGGGCTAGTGCAGCAATGCCAAATGATTTTAGGCCACACTCTGATGCTTCAACAGTATGGGAAATGGTGTTGGCAAGTATTTTTTTCGTGAAGTGAATCTCAAAATGTTTGAATTCGCATGTAATCACAAATATCAGGAAATTCAACTCCCCAAAAATAATTGATCCAATCATCTCAAAGGACATGTATAAAATAGTTTCAAAAAAGCTCAATTATAAAAAGAATAAACCTCTAATTAAAAACACCAAAAAAACTTTAAAAAGGTACAAATACAATAATGAATCTTGTCTTTAATTTATCAATTAATAACTGTTTCAAGTGAGAGTGCAGTTTTATTGTTTAGATCCAGTAAGGCCTGAAACACACATACGTGCCTCCGGTACGTGTTTGGAACGTTTTTGCACGTGCCGGAGACACGGAGACACGTTGACCAATGTTACCCTATGGTAGATGGCACACACACGTAAAATCACACGGAACGTGTGTCCATGTGGTTAGTACGTGTGTGCGTTTTTCCACACGGTCGACATGTCCGTTTTTGTCCCTCAACACGGAGGCACGGACCCGCTAAAGTCAATGGGTCCGTGCCTGCACTGACGGCACACGTAGCATGTCCGTGTTCAGCACGTACCGTCCGTGTGCGTTTTTAAATGAACGATGTTGTTTTTTTGTCAAATGTCAGTCTACTTACCTTTTTTTCTGCTGTTCTCAGTCATCTTTTTTTTGGCGCTCGGTCTGTATCTACCCCTGTCGCATACTCACCGATCCACGATCATCAGCACGGCGAAGAACAGCTGTTCCAAAGATATGCGGTTTCAATTAATTTGAAAATGCCGGCTGCTCATTAATCAATCTACTATTCCCTGCTTCCCCCGCCCACAGGCGCCTATGATTGGTTACAGTTAGACATGCCCACACGCTGAGTGACAGCTGTCTCACTGCAACCAATCATAGCCGCCGGTGGGCGGGTATATACTGTGCAGTAGAATAAATAATTAATTAATTAAAAAAAACGACGTGCGGTCCCCCTCAATGTTGATACCAGCCAGGGTAAAGCCATACGGCTGAAGTCTGGTATTCTCAGGATGGGGAGCTCCACGTTATGGGGATCCCTCCAGCTTAACAATATCAGCCAGTAGCCGCCCAGAATTGCCGCATCCATTAGATGCGATAGTTCTGGAACTCTACCCGGCTCTTCCCGATTTGCCCTGGTGCGTTGGCAATCGGGGTAATAAGGAGTTAATGGCAGCATCCCATAGCTGCCACTAAGTCCTAGATTAATCATAGCAGGCGTCTATGAGACACCCCCAATGATTAACCTGTAATTTAAAGTTAATAAACACACACAATGAAAAATCCTTTATTTGCAATAAAAAACACTAACAAATACCCTCGTTCACCACTTTATTAAGCCCCAATAACCCATCCATGTCCGGCGTAATCCACGGAGGTCCCGCGTCTCTTCCAGCTCTGCTACATGAAGGTGACAGGAGCTGCAGAAGAACACCGCCGCACCTGTCAGCTTCACACAGCAACTGAGGTGAGTAGCGCAATCAGCGATAATGTCACTCAGGTAACTCGCGGCCACCGCTGGATCCTCCAACTGTGAAAGCAAGTCTCACAAGTGACAGTGATGAAGTCACAGGTGAGTTGTGGTCTCGGGGGGAGGACTCCAGCTGGCTGTGGGTAGCCTGAGTGACGGCAGCGCAAATCGCGCTGCTCACATCAGTCACTCGGGATTAGTGGTCACCGGTGAGTCCTTCATGGGTGACCGCTAATCAGTACGTGACACCCAGACAGAGCCGCGTTATGACAATGAAGTTGGGTGAAGTTCACCTGAGTTCATTCTCATCGCGCAACTCTGTCTGCTGTCAGCCGACATGTATCAACGACATTGAGCATCACACATGGATCATTTCACACGGACATTACACGTACGCATACACAGCCATTCCACATGCACACACGGCAAGCATACGCCATCACACGGATGTCATACGTACCGGAGAAACGCCCATAAAAAAAGGAACACTGACCCGAAAAACGGAACGTGAGACACGTACGCTTTTTATGCGGAAGTGTGTTTTAGGCCTAAAGGAAAGTGTGTCCTAGTAATGTGATTTTCAAACATGCATGGCTTATGATAAGAAAAATTTTGCGGTTTCTAAAACAATTGCAAGCGACCTTTTGCAATGATAACAAAAATGTAAATTGGTTGAAGTTTTTGCAAAGGTCACAAAATTCATTGTAACTTTTCCCCCTTAAAAAATATTGACATTGAATTGTTAATGCATCAATTCTACTACAAAGTGCAACCAACTTAGGAGAAGAATAGTATTTAGCGCCCCTTAACCAGTAAAACATTAGTGCTCCCTGAGAATCTTCCACTAACGCAATATTAAACCTGAGCTAAGGTTGTCCATTTGTAATGCAGTCAATATGCTATCACAACTGTTACTGCCTTATGTTTTAACAATCTAATCGCAAATGTTATAATGAATGGGAAACATTAATCTCTTTATCCTACAAGCATATTTATTATAATTTTAGAAAAATACTAATTTAATTTTAGCTTCATATTTAACCTACTAAGTTTTTCAGCATTTGCTGAAATTTCATATAGTTTTAAAAATAAGAGATGTACGTTTTGTAACTTTTAATTACATTGTATACCTATTTATGTAACAATTTTAATACTCTAGCCCTAGCATTCACCCCTTCCCAAGTCATAACCCTAGCCCTAATCCTAGACAGTGACCAATATTACGAAGCTCATTTATTGCATTGAGATTCATCATCTTGTTTGGTGCCTGTGATGACTGTCTCAAGGTGGTACTAGATACTACTGGTATGCAGTAAATGGAGAGGTAGTCAGACAGGCCGAGATCATAAATTAGGAAGCCATGACAGTACATGGGGGGCAGATGAGATGAGGACGAGATATAAGCTAAAGGTCAGGGTCCCAGGAGAGTACATAGAAGATACAGGGAGCAGGCGAGGATGCGGTCAGGAGGAAGTCCGATTTCAGAAGTCATAACAGAAACAGGGGAGGACAGACAGAGATGATTAAACAACAGTCCAGAGTGGAAAGACCAAGATCTGAACACTGAGCACTACGGGAGCCAACAACCCAACTGTAAAAAGGAAGTATGACTAGCAGCGTCCTGAGCTAGCACGCTCCCTAAAAAAAGCAAAGCAATCATGGGGAACGAGAAGCATCTGCGAGAGCACCTCCCAGGACAGCGTGAAATCCAGTGCTGTGAAACAACCCGCAAAGCATGCATCCTGCAAAATGTTCTGCACCATAGGCAACATATACCAGCTCTGCAGGAGAGCATGGCAGAACAATACACAATTTTCTGCACAAAGGAATCATGACACTGTCTTTGCAGAGTAGAGTTGAGCGCGGTTCGCGGTTCGCGGTTCTCCAGTTCTAAGCTCGAGTGATTTTGGGGGCTGTTCGAGATCGAACTAGAAGTCGAGCTTTTTGCAAAAGCTCGATAGTTCTAGATACGTTCGAGAACGGTTCTAGCAGCAAAAAGCAGGGCTTTTTACAGCTACAGTGTGCAGGAGCCATCGCTGGCAGCCTGCCACAAGCTGGTAACAAGATAAACATCGGGTATCCAAGCAAAGCGCTTTGGTTAGTAACCCGATGTTTATCTTAGTTACGTGCAGGAAGCCCACACTTCCCCGCTCAGCTCGCTCCGCCCCCTCCTGCCCGCGGCATGTACACATACATACACACACACACACACACACACACACACACATGGTCCCGCTCGGCTTACCTGCGGTGATGAAGTCCCGCCATCCCGACCTCAGCGCTGTCACTGTCCTCCATGGCCGCCGCTTGTCACATCACCTCTCGCTTCCGACCCGAGACTGACTAGCGGTGACGTCACGGGCCTCTCGCGATACTTGGTGTGAAGGCGCCGGTCATTGAACTCAGTGACAGGGGCTGTCAGTGTGCTGGAGATCAGCGCAGGTAATGTACCTCGCTGACAGCAGCACTTGTCATCCCCTGCAGTGACCTGGGCTGACCCATTGATGTTAGCTCAGGTCACTGCACTGCTCTCCCAGCCAATGGGGAACTTCCTGCTCTTCATTGACTGGGACAGTGTGGATCGTCATGGCAACCCCTTGGATTACACCAGACCTGGATTTGTTTTTCTTTCTAATAAATTGGTTAAAGAGGGAATGTTTTGGGGAGTGTTTTTTCAAATAAAAATGTGTTTGTCGTCTTTTTTTTTATTACTGACTGGGTTGGTGATGTCGGGTATCTGATAGACGCCTGACCTCACCAACCCCAGGGCTGGATGCCAGGTGACATTACACATCTGGTATTAACCCCATATATTACCCCATTTGCCACCGCACCAGGGCGCGGGATGAGCTGGGGCGAAGCACCAGGATTGGCGCATCTAATGGATGCGCCACTTCTGGGGCGGCTACGGCCTGCTATTTTTAGGCTGGGGAGAGTCCAATAACCATGGACCTCCCTAGTCTGAGAATATCAGGCCCCAGCTGTCTGCTTTACCTTGGCTGGTGATCCAATTTTGGGGGACCCCTACGTGTTTTTTTTTTTAATTATTTATTTAATTTAAAATAACAGCGTGGGGTGCCCTCAGTTTTGGATTACCAGCTAAGGTGAGGTTGCCAGCTGTGGTCTGCAGGCTGCAGCCGTCTGCTTTACCCTAGCTGGCTACAAAACTAGGGGGAACCCTACGTCATTTTTTTTTTCATTTTTTTGGCTAAATACAAAGCTAAGCACCCCTTAGTGCCACATGAAAGGCACCAAAGGGTGCTCCACTTTTTCTCCACTTTTTCTCCATTTTTTCTCCACTTTTTCTACATTTTTTCTCCACTTTTTCTACATTTTTTCTCCACTTTTTCTCTACTTTTTCTACATTTTTTTCTCCATTTTTTCTCCATTTTTTCTCCACTTTTTCTCCACTTTTTCTCCACTTTTTCTCCATTTTTTCTCCACTTATTCTCCATTTTTTCTCCACTTTTTCTCCACTTTTTCTCCACTTTTTCTCCACTTTTTCTCCATTTTTTTCTCCATTTTTTTTCTCCATTTTTTCTCCACTTTTTCTACATTTTTTTCTCCATTTTTTCTCCACTTTTTCTCCACTTTTTCTCCATTTTTTTCTCCATTTGTTCTCCACTTTTTCTACACTTTTTCTCCACTTTTTCTCCACTTTTTCTCCACTTTTTCCTCCACTTTTTCTCCACTTTTTCTCCACTTTTTCTCCACTTTTACTCCATTTTTTTCTCCACTTTTTCTCCACTTTTTCTTCACTTTTTCTCCATTTATTTTCTCCACTTTTTCTCTACTTTTTCTCCACTTTTTCTCCACTTTTTCTCCACTTTTTCTCCATTTTTTTCTCCATTTTTTCTTCACTTTTTCTCCATTTTTTCTCCATTTTTTCTCCACTTTTTCTACACTTTTTCTCCATTTTTTTCTCCACTTTTTCTCCACTTTTTCTCCACTTTTTCTCCATTTTTTTTCTCCACTTTTTCTCCACTTTTTCTCCATTTTTTTCTCCATTTTTTCTCCACTTTTTCTCCATTTTTTCTCCACTTTTTCTCCACTTTTTCTCCACTTTTTCTCTACTTTTTCTCCATTTTTTTCTCCACTTTTTCTCCATTTTTTCTCCATTTTTTTCTCCACTTTTTCTCCACTTTTTGTCCACTTTTTCTCCACTTTTTCTGCATTTTTTTCTCCATTTTTTCTCCACTTTTTCTCCATTTTTTCTCCACTTTTTCTCCACTTTTTCTCCACTTTTTCTCCACTTTTTCTCCATTTTTTTCTCCACTTTTTCTCCACTTTTTCTCCACTTTTTCTCCATTTTTTTCTCCACTTTTTCTCCACTTTTTCTCCATTTTTTTCTCCACTTTTTCTCCACTTTTTCTCCACTTTTTCTCCACTTTTTCTCCACTTTTTCTCCATTTTTTCTCCACTTTTTCTCCACTTTTTCTCCACTTTTTCTCCACTTTTTTCTCCACTTTTTCTCCACTTTTTCTCCATTTTTTTCTCCACTTTTTCTCCACTTTTTCTCCACTTTTTCTCCACTTTTTCTCCATTTTTTTCTCCACTTTTTCTCCACTTTTTCTCCACTTTTTCTCCACTTTTTCTCCACTTTTTCTCCACTTATTCTCCACTTTTTCTCCACTTTTTCTCCATTTTTTCTCCATTTTTTTCTCCACTTTTTCTCCACTTTTTCTCCACTTTTTCTCCACTTTTTCTCCATTTTTTTCTCCACTTTTTCTCCACTTTTTCTCCATTTTTTTCTCCACTTTTTCTCCACTTTTTCTCCACTTTTTCTCCACTTTTTCCTCCACTTTTTCTCCACTTTTTCTCCACTTTTTCTCCACTTTTTGTCCACTTTTTCTCCACTTTTTCTGCATTTTTTTCTCCATTTTTTCTCCACTTTTTCTCCATTTTTTCTCCACTTTTTCTCCACTTTTTCTCCACTTTTTCTCCACTTTTTCTCCATTTTTTTCTCCACTTTTTCTCCACTTTTTCTCCACTTTTTCTCCATTTTTTTCTCCACTTTTTCTCCACTTTTTCTCCATTTTTTTCTCCACTTTTTCTCCACTTTTTCTCCACTTTTTCTCCACTTTTTCTCCACTTTTTCTCCATTTTTTCTCCACTTTTTCTCCACTTTTTCTCCACTTTTTCTCCACTTTTTTCTCCACTTTTTCTCCACTTTTTCTCCATTTTTTTCTCCACTTTTTCTCCACTTTTTCTCCACTTTTTCTCCACTTTTTCTCCATTTTTTTCTCCACTTTTTCTCCACTTTTTCTCCACTTTTTCTCCACTTTTTCTCCACTTTTTCTCCACTTATTCTCCACTTTTTCTCCACTTTTTCTCCATTTTTTCTCCATTTTTTTCTCCACTTTTTCTCCACTTTTTCTCCACTTATTCTCCACTTTTTCTCCACTTTTTCTCCACTTTTTCTCCACTTTTTCTCCATTTTTTTCTCCACTTTTTCTCCACTTTTTCTCCACTTTTTCTCCATTTTTTTCTCCACTTTTTCTCCACTTTTTCTCCATTTTTTTCTCCACTTTTTCTCCACTTTTTCTCCACTTTTTCTCCACTTTTTCCTCCACTTTTTCTCCACTTTTTCTCCATTTTTTCTCCACTTTTTCTCCACTTTTTCTCCACTTTTTCTCCACTTTTTTCTCCACTTTTTCTCCACTTTTTCTCCATTTTTTTCTCCACTTTTTCTCCACTTTTTCTCCACTTTTTCTCCACTTTTTCTCCATTTTTTTCTCCACTTTTTCTCCACTTTTTCTCCACTTTTTCTCCACTTTTTCTCCACTTATTCTCCACTTTTTCTCCACTTTTTCTCCATTTTTTCTCCATTTTTTTCTCCACTTTTTCTCCACTTTTTCTCCACTTATTCTCCACTTTTTCTCCACTTTTTCTCCACTTTTTCTCCATTTTTTCTCCATTTTTTTCTCCACTTTTTCTCCACTTTTTCTCCATTTTTTTCTCCACTTTTTCTCCACTTTTTCTCCACTTTTTCTCCCCTTTTTCTCCACTTTTTCTCCACTTTTTCTCCATTTTTTTCTCCATTTTTTCTCCACATTTTCTCCACTTTTTCTCCGTTCTTTTTCTATGGTCGGTCTACCCATTAGCTCTGCCATGCATACTGTAGCTCTACACCTACTGCACATGTTACTTTATGATTGACATCTCTTTCGTACCAGAGCTGTCTAAGTCTACTCTGACCCCATATTTGTCATTACTATATTGTCCTTGTACTGTATTATGACATTTGTATCATGTGTTTCATTTCTTGCTGTGTTGCAATTTTTTTGCTGCATCGTTATTGTACCTCTACATTGTTCGAGTTTATGTTATTGTTCTCTCACTCTTATGTGATACTGATTATTGTCATTTTTCATGATTACATGCAGATAAGTCCAATCTGACGAAGGCTCAGGCCGAAACGTCATTTGTAACTTGTTTTGGACAAAAACATATATGCTTATGAAAATTTTTTTTTTCTTAATACGGACCAATAAAGAGTGATTTTGCATTACTATCTGTTGTGACTTACTGACTTAGTCTAGGAGATTTAGAGTGCCGAGGTTACTCACTAATTTTATCTATTATTACCTCTGAGCACCTATATACCAGTGAGCAGAGCTTCCTCTACAGTAGTTCTCCTGATTAGGCATGCCCTTACCTCATGAGCAGGGCATTGCAGCTTTGGTAGCAACCATTACGACATGGACTCTGCTGCTGTGGACCCGGGGAGAGTGAGTGCAGATTCATTGCACCCACACTCCTCACATGAAGGGTCCGCACTCCTAGAAAATGGGGGATACGTTCCCTGAGTGTCTCCCCCCCATATTCTAGACGGTCCATAGTCGTCGTGGGACCCCTTTATTTTTTTCTTACAATAAATTGGTGAAAGAGGAAATGTTTTGGGGACTGTTTTTTCAAATAAATTTCTTTTGTCGATTTTTTTTTTTTTTGTTAGTACTGACAGTTTATGATGTTGAGTATCTAATAGATGCCATGACATCACAAACTGCTGGGCTTGATCTCAGGTTACTTTACAGCTAGTATCAACCCGATTTATTACCCCGTTTGCCACTGCACCAGGGCACGGGATGAGCTGGGGTGAAGCGCCAGGATTGGCGCATCTAGTGGATGCGCCACGTCTGGGGTGCCTGCGGCCTGCTATTTTTAGGATGTGAAGGCACAATAACTATGGACCTTCCCACCCTGAGAATACCAGACCACAGCTGTCCGCTTTACCTTGGCTGGTGATCCAGTTTGGGGGGGATTCTACTTTTATTGTGTAATTATTAATATTTATAAAATAATTATAAAAAAGAGCCTGAGGGGACCTCCACATTGGATCCCCAATCACGGTAAAGCTGCCAGCTGTGGTTTTCAGGCTACAGCCGTCTGCTTTACCCTAACTGGCTATCAAAAATGGGGGGACCCAACGTCATTTTTTTTTTAACTATTTCTTAAATAGAAAAAATTAATGGGCTTCCCTGTATTTTGATTGCCAACCAAGGTAACGGCAGGCAGATGGGGGTGGCAACCCATAGCTGTCTGCTTTATGTGCGCTGAGAATCAAAAACACCGCGGAGCGCTATGTCATTTTTTTAAAGATTTATTTTTACAGCACTGTGATGTCCAGCAATCAAAATACAGGGAAGCCCATTTTATTTTTAGTTATTTAAATAAATAATTAAAAAAAATATATATGGGCTCCCGCTGCATTTTTTGTATTGCTAGCTAAGGGTAATCCAAGCAGCTACTGGCTGCTAACCCCCACTGCTTGGTGTTACCTTCACTGGCAATGGAAAATCCAGGGAAGCATTTTTTATTTTTTTTGCCAAAAAACTACAAAAAAAGGACGTGAGCTTCGCCATATTTTTGTATGCTAGCCAGGTATAGCAGGCAGGTGGTGGAAAAGTTGGATACAGCGCCAGAAGATGGCGCTTCTATGAAAATGCCATTTTCTGAGGCGGCTGCAGACTGCAATTCGCAGCAGTGGGGCCCAGAAAGCTCAGGCCAACCTATGCTGCGGATTCCAATCCCCAGCTGCCTAGTTGTACCTGGCTGGACACAAAAATGGGGCGAAGCCTACGTCATTTGTTTTCTAATTATTTCATGAAATTCATGAAATAATAAAAAAGGGCTTCCCTTTATTTTTGGTTCCCAGCCGGGTACAAATAGGCAACTGGGGGTTGGGGGCAGCCGTACCTGCCTGCTGTACCTGGCTAGCATACAAAAATATGGCGAAGCCCACATAATTTTTTCAGGGGGCAAAAAACTTCTGCATACAGTCCTGGATGGAGTATGCTGAGCCTTGTAGTTCTGCAGCTGCTGTCTGTCTGTATGGAGAAGAGCAGACAGCAGCTGCAGAACTACAAGGCTCAGCATACTCCATCCAGGACTGTATGCAGAATTTTTTTGCCCACCAAAAAAATGACGTGGGCTTCGCCATATTTTTGTATGCTAGCCAGGTACAGCAGGCAGCCACGGGCTGCCTCCAACCCCCAGTTGCCTATTTGTACCCGGCTGGGAACCAAAAATATAGGGAAGCCCGTTTTTTTTTAATTATTTCACTTATTTCATGAAATAATTAAAAAACAAATGACGTGGGCTTCGCCCCATTTTTGTGTCCAGCCGGGTACAACTAGGCAGCTGGGGATTGGAATCCGCAGCACAGGTTAGCCCGAGGTTTCTGGGCGCCTCTGCTGCGGATTTCAGTCCGCAGCTGTCCCAGAAAATGGCGCTCTCAAAAAAGCGCCATCATCTGGCGCTGTATCCAACTCTTCCAACAGCCCTTGAGCCGGGTGGCTTGTTGGGTAATCATGAGTTAATACTGGCTTTTTTGTTTTACTAGCCAGTATTAAGCCAGAGATTCTTAATGTCAGGCACGTTTGACCCGGCCATTAAGAATCTCCAATAAAGGGTTAAAAAAGACACCACACAGAGAAAAAATACTTTAATAGAAATAAATACACAGACACATTAGAGACTCCATCTTTATTACCCCCTGTCAGCCCTCCACGATCCTGCTCTTCTGTCTTCTTTCTTTCTAGTGTAGTAGTAGTGACGATTGTAGTGAGGATGAGGTTCACCAGCTCATCATGGGCTGGGGAATCTCATCCTCACTACAATCCTCACTAGTGTAGTAGTAGTGACAATTGTAGTGAGGATGAGGTTCACCAGCCCATCATGGGCTGGGGCATCTCATCCTCACTACAATCCTCACTAGTGTAGTAGTAGTGACGATTGTAGTGAGGATGAGGTTCACCAGCTCATCACTTGGGGCTGGGGAACCTCATCCTCACTACAATCCTCACTACAATCGGGAAGCAGCGTGCAGCCTTCACTCCGTGAGTGATCAGTGCTGGCTGTCAGCGGTAACAGCGGTAACGCTGACAGATGCGTTACCATAGCAACGGTGCTCTCGGAGCCGCGGTTAGCGGTGACGTCACCGCTAACTGCGTTGCTATGGCAACGGTGATCTCCGTTAATGACCGGCTGTGGCAGCCGGTCCCTAACGGAACGGGGAGTCGACCGTGTGCTAGAGCATGTCGCCGGTACACGGCGATACACATATGTGCACCGTGTACCGGAGAGATGCACTCGCAGGTCCTACATGATGCGTCATAGTCATGTGACCAGTCTGTAGCCAATGAGATAATAGCAACGTGACTGGTCACATGGCTATTTTGACGTCACGATAGGTCCTGCATCTCTGCTGGCAGTGCAGGTCACCGGGAGGATTAAGCGATCATCGGATGGAATAGCGGCAGGAGACAGAGTGCAGAAGGGATCGCGGGGACCGGTAAGTGTTATGACAATGTTTATTAACTGTTTGTGTACATTTATAATGCATTTTTATGTGTTTGTGATTGCCTCCCATTATAGCCTATACGTTCGAGTTTGGTTCGTCGAACGTTCGACGAACCGAACTCGAACGGGACCCCCGTTCGGCGAACCGGCCTCGAGCCGAACCGGGACCGGTTCGCTCATCTCTATTGCAGAGCACAACAACCAATGATAAACTCATCCCCACTACTATTGAGTTTTGCCCTAGAAGTACCAGGCTGGTACTTACTGTGCCACTCTAATACTGCCATTAATGAAAGTAATAATAAAAAATTAGCTATCACATATATTGAACTTTAAAAAGACAAAAATATGGCAAAAAATGTGTACTGAAAATGTATAGTATAATTTTACGGGTGCAGTGTTATCAGCGTTTTGCACACCGTGTGTTTTCACTGCATGCAAACTGCTGCATTGTACAGTGCAAACATAGTGGATAGGATTTATAGAAATCCCATACCCATTGCCCACTGTCCTTCTTTTAGTTGCTCTGTAAACTGACCTGAGGTGTAGCTTTCGTAGCCTTAGCATGTCAATTTATGCTTGCAGAATGTTGTGAGCAGGAGAAAAAAACATATGATGTGTGAGAAATAGAATTTATCGAATCGGCCAAAATCTGGGAATCACTGCCGGATTGAAAAAAAAATCCGATCCGCTCTGAATTCCGGTGCCCAAAAAAGTCTATGGGGACCAGAATCCAGAGACTAAAAACGTTTTTGGAAGGGATAGGGGATAGGAGCACGTGCAGTGTACTCACCTGAGGCTGTGTCATGGCAGCAAACTCCTTCCAGGTCACGCTTTTCCCTACAATTCAATGTTCATTGTTTTGCCCACCCGCCGAAGCGTGTAATTTGTTGCAGTTAGATGCGCTCCCACCCTGCGTGTCAGCGTGTCAGCTGACTGCAACCAATCACAGGCGGCAGGATGGCCGGTGGGCGGGAAAAGCAGAGCAAGTGTCTGCGAGGCAGTATGGTGAACATGCATGTCTTTCAGAAACACATGCACATTCCTGTCAGATGTGTGCAGCCGTGCAGGTGATGCGCTGTCAGATTCGTACAAGTCTGACATGACATAAGCCGGCACAGTCTGTGCTCTCTGAACATGAGCGTACATGTACCTAGAAACACATGCACGCTCCTGTCAGAAGCGTGCGTGGCTGTGCCGATGATGCACTGTTAGATTCATACAAGTCTGACATGACATCAGCCGGCACAGCCTGCGCTCTCTGAGCATGAGCGTGCATGTACAGAGAAACACATGCACGCTCCTGTCAGAGTGTACAGCTATGCCAGTGATGCGATGTCAGACTCGTACAAGTCTGACATGACATCAGCTGGCACAGCCTGCGCTCTCAGAGCATTAACATGCATGTACCTAGAAACACATGCATGCTCCTGTCAGAAGTGTGTGCGGCTGTACCGGTGATGCGGCTTTTTTAATTTAAATAAATTAAAAAAAAGTCTTGCGATCCCCCCTAATTTTGATACCCAGTCATGATAAAGCCGACTGGGGGATGGTAGTCTCAGCCCGCAGCCACCCGGTATTACTGCATCTATTAGATGAGACAATCCCGGTGATATACTGGCTCTTCTCCATTGCCCTGGAGCAGTGGCAATCAGGGTAATAAGGGATTAATAGCAGCGCACAGCTGCTACTAACCCTAGGTTAGTGATAGCACAGGCGTCTATGAGATACCTGCATCACACTAATCTGTAAGTGAATGTAAATAATCACAGACACAGAAAAATCCTTTATTTGGAATGAAGTAAAAAACACACACCCTTCAACTCTTTTTTAACCCCCAACACCCTACAGGTCCTGAGTAATCCACTCGAGGTCCCACACCGCTTCAGCTCTGCTACATAACACAGACAGCGGCCATAGAGCATGACCGCTGACTTTGCAGACAATGACTGATCCGTGATGACTGTAAGGAAGTCAGATACTGTCACAGGCTGGGGGGCGTGTCTGCCTGCAACCATTCACAGATGAGAGGACGGCTGGTGGGCGGGGAAAACACGGAAAGCTGTGTGTATACGATGCACAGTACAGGAATTGAATGCGCGACCCGGAAGCAGTGTGCCGCCATGACACCGAGTCTCGGTAAGTATGAAACGCTGTTTTGGTCCTGTTTTTCTTTATTTTTCATTTATTTTTGCTAGTGCCAGAACTGAATCGTGCACCCGGAATTCTGGATCTGGTCTGGCACCCAAAAATCTTTGAAACCGCACGTATCCAGACTTTTACAGTTCAGATCCGCTTAGCCCTACTCAGTAAGCCAGGTCGTGTACACGGACAATGAGGTCTCCTGCGCCAGGTATTAGCTTATCCGGAAGAGAAAATATGCTGCATCTAGAACGCTGGCACTCCTGTTCATGTGCACATACTTTAACACAGAAATGTGCCTCAGTTATCAAGTAACATGCCATGTAATCTGTCTATAATTCTGTACAGTATATTGTTTATGGTAAATAGGTGAGTAGCTACATGTGACATGTTCGCTGTAGCAAATACGCTGAGCAAGCTGTATTTTTTAGTAGAAAAACATGAAATTGTCTAGAAACCATCTCCAAGGCATCTTGCAGTTACATTTCTTGGAGCTCACAACTCCTTCCTCTTTACCGTTCCCAACCTGCAGCCAGAGTCTTGATGCCTTGTTAAGGTGAAGATAATAAGAGAAAAAGCTCATTAAAAATGCATGAGCCCATATTGTCTGCGAACACAGAACACACAGACTCATGCCTTTTACACTGTAGACAGCTAAAAAGATCAAAGTTGTCAGACATCTTTCCTAAAGGGCAGAGACAGAGAAAACAGGGATTATCTTCCCTTTTCCTCTAAGTCGCTGGTTTAATTTATCCTTGAATAACCATCTTCAGAAAATATTTTCAGTGGGTCCATTATCTCTGGGAATAATTGTTCTACTTCATGTTGTTGCAAAATATATTAATTAAAAACGTACTTATGTTTTCTATATGTTGCTTCAATTTAGTATTTCACTACAGAAACAGAATGCATGGCAGTCGATATCTGCTTAAACATGTAATGGAGCTGTAAATGTCACCCACTTTCCACTGTTGGAAAAAAAGAAGAGAACATTGTGGTGTATGCATCTTTACTATGACAGTTTCCATAGGAAACAACATCAGACTGCACTTCCCTTTCTTGTAAAAAAAAATAATAGTGCCCATTGGAAGCCAGACAAGTGGGTGGTAAACAAGCTTTTCTAAGGGGTTAAAAAAAATCACGAATTTGTCGAAAAAATGTGCACGTTTTGTGCGATTTTCCACGATTCATAGCGTTCTAATTTTTCGTTATCTATGGCTCAGTGATGTCTTATTTTTTGTGTCTCGAGCTGACATTTTTAATGGTACCATTTTGCGCAGATGCAACATTTTAATTGTTTGTTATCACATCTTGCGAAAAATACGCGGCGACCAAAAATCTTAATTTTTTTAGCACTATGCCATTTACCGATCAGATTAATTGACCTAATATTTTGATAGATCGGGCATTTCTGAATGTGGCGATACCAAATATGTGTATATGTTTAATTTTTTTAAACCCTTTAACTTTCAGTGGGCCGAATAGGGGGTGATTTGAACTTTTTAGCTTTCTTGATTTTTTTTAATTTTTTTAAAACTTTTTTTATTTTATTTTTTTATTTTACTAGTCCTCCTAGGGGACTATAAGGATCAACAGTCTGAGATCTGCAGAATAGCAGGTCTACTATTACAAACAGCAGTCTGCCGGGTGTAAGAGGAAGTGACTAATGATAGCTACAGGAGTAATCACATGACCATGTGCTACCATGGCAACCATTGGATCCATGTGATCATGATACGTAAGTGAATGCTTACCGTGGCACACTGTGTCATCTCACTGTCACATATTGACAGTGAGATGCAAGGGGTTAACAAGCGCGCGTGGAGAGCAGATCCACTCATGCTTGATAGCTGCTTCTGTCAGCTGTTCAAAGCAGCTAACATGTGCAGGGATCACTGCCGACTGCTCGCAGCCAGCGTCGGGGATTAACCTCACACAATCCATGACGTACCCGGTACGTCGTTTGATGGGAAGAGGTTAAAAAATGGATGACATAAGGATGAAAACAGATTACAAATGTCATTCTCTGAAAGATATCAAGGGGGTGCAAATCCAAATGAAAAAACGGGCAAAATTTACAGCCGAAACAAAACTATCATGTTTTCTGATTTGTAACAGATACTGCTGTTAATTGGATCATCAATGATTTTCACATCAAAGGATTCAAATAGGAGAACAAATCTATTGTGTTAGATTACATGTAATCAGTTGGATGCGGCAATTCCGGGCGGATGCTGGCTGATATTGTTAGGGCGGTGGGCTCCCCATAACATGGCGCTCGCCATCCTGACAATACCAGCCTCCAGCCATGTGGCTTTATCTTGGCTGGTATCAAAATTGGGGGGAACCACAATTTTTTTTTAAATTATTTATTTATTTATTTTACTGCAAAATATAGACCTGCTCACCAGCGGCTGTGATTGGTTGCAGTGAGACAGCTGTCACTCAGCGTGGGGGCGTGTCTGACTGCAACCAATCATGGGCACCGGTGGGTGGGGAAAGCAGGGAATACCAGATTGAATAATGAGCGGCAGCCATTTTCAACAGAGGAAAAGCCACCGGAGCTTTGTGACAGCCGTGCAGCTTATCGGTGAGTAAAAAATAGAGAGGGATTGTGCTGGGGACACAGGACGCATGCAAATACAAAACGTGTGCACATAGCCTGTGAATAGACACGCTTTTGGTGATCAGACTGTTATCGAACAGTTACTTGAACGGCCGAACTTGAAGCAAATCGTTCGAGTTCGTCGAACGACTCGAACACCGCCCAAAATCACTAGAATTTGAAATTGGCGAACGGTTCGAAATGAACATCACTTATCTCTAGTCCTGACTGGTGATGGATAATCCCTTAAATTCTGCTTTCAATCGCGACAATGGTATCAAAGTGTTTAAAGGAGGTTAAAAGACCCCACCACAATCTTAATCGCAGGTGCCTATTGTTGCTATGGTACCCTAAAGTCATTTGATGACCCCAGGGTACAGTGTCATGTAAGATCTTGCTATAAGCAGCACCTAAGAGGCTGTGTCACTTAGTCACTTTACAGCAGAGCATGAGAACAGTGATCAAACTAAAAAATATTAATTTCCCAACGTGGTACTAAAGGGACTAAATAAAAAAAGTAAAATAAAATATGTAAAAAAAAAAATGTAAAGAAAAAATTCACAAAAAAAACCCCAAAACATTTTTCCACTAAAAATTCAACCTTTGAAATAGAACAAAAATAAACAAAATAGTATACCTAACTGGTCTCTCCACTTCCGCAACAACCCTACATATGAAACTGTTATATTATGTATTCCGTACGGCGAACATCATGAAAAAAAAAATAACAATCAACGCTCCAAAAATGTCACTTTTTTTATCACAATGGCACACAAAAATCGAATAAAAGTAAATCAAAGAATTGTATTTAAAAGCAAATTGTATGAATGAAAATGGCAATTCATCCCACATAAAACAAGCTCTAATATGGCTCATTTGGAAAAAAAAGTTACAGCTCTCAGAATATGAAGATGAAAAAACAAATATATCTTTGTTTATTATTATTATTATTATTATTTATTATTATAGTGCCATTTATTCCATGGCGCTTTACAAGTGAAAGAGGGTATACGTACAACAATCATTAACAGTACAAAACAGACTGGTATAGGAGGAGAGAGGACCCTGCCCGCAAGGGCTCACAGTCTACAGGGAATAGGTGATGGTACAATAGGTGAGGTGAGGTGAGGACAGAGCTGGTTGCGCAGTGGTCTACTGGACTGAGGGCTATTGTAGGTTGTAGGCTTGTTGGAAGAGGTGGGTCTTGAGGTTCCTCTTGAAGCTTTACATGGTAGGGGAGCATCTGATATGCCTGATATGCTGAGGTAGAGCGTTCCAGAGTATGGGGGAGGCACGGGAGAAATCTTGTACGCGATTGTTAGAAGAGGAGATAAGAGAGGAGTAGAGAAGGAGATCTTGTGAGGATCTGAGATTGCATGTAGGTAGGTACTAGGAGACTAGGTCACAGATGTAGGGAGGAGACAGGTTGTGGATGGCTTTGTATACCATGGTTAGTGTTTTGAACTGGAGTCGTTGGGTGATGGGAAGCCAGTGAAGGGATTGGCAGAGTGGTGAGGCTGGGGAGTAGCGAAGGGAGAGGTGGATTAAGCGGGCCGCAGAGTTTAGGATAGATTGGAGGGGTGCAAGAGTGTCTGAAGGGAGGCCAGAGAGCAGGAGGTTGCAGTAGTCGAGGCGGGAGATGATGAGGGCATGCACTAATGTTTTTGCTGATTCTTGGTTAAGGAAAGCAAGGATCCGGGAGATATTTTTGAGTTGTAGTCTGCATGAGGTGAAGAGGGCTTGGATGTGTGGCTTGAAGAATAGAGCAGAGTCGAGTGTTACTCCAAGGCAATGAGCTTGTGAGACTGGGGAGAGTGAGCAACCATCAAGTTTGATGGAAAGGCTTGTTGGAGGAGATGAGTGAGGAGGAGGAAAGACAATGAACTCTGTTTTGTCCATGTTAAGTTTTAGGAATCGCGCAGAGAAGAAGGATGAAATAGCAGACAGACATTGTGGTATTTTGGTTAGTAGAGAGGTAATGTCAGGTCCAGAGAGGTAGATCTGTGTGTCATCGGCATAGAGATGATACTGGAAGCCGTGGGACTCTATGAGCTGTCCCAGGCCGAAGGTGTAGATGGAGAACGTATCGATGTAGGGATGAGAAATAGGTTTATTTTGCAGCAGTGACTGTGGACTTGAAAGTGGTCAGGGACTCTTTATATGCAATGAAGTGCTCAGTGGAATGAGACCTCTTCCATCTGCGCTCAGCAATTCTGGAAGCCCGTCTCAGTTCTTTAGTCTGCTTCGTGTGCCAGGGTTGCCTGTTGATTGGTCGGGTTTTGGTGTGTGTGAGGGGGGCAGCTGATTTGAGAGCTGCAGAGATTGTAGTGTTGTATAAAGTTGCAGCAGCATCTGCATCGTGTAGAAATGCAATGTCTGTGAGAGGGAGAAGGGACTGAGAAAGGGCGTGTAAATCAAGGTGTTTCATATTTCTGCGAGGGTGTGAAAGTTTGTGGAGGGGGGATTGCGTACTTGGAGAAGAGAGGGAAGAGAATGTGAGTAGGTTGTGGTCAGGTAGGGGGAGAGGTGAGTTAGAGAGGTTAGATAGGAAACAGAGGCGAGTGAAGATGAGGTCCAGCGTGTGGCCATCTTTGTAAGTAGCTGCACAAGACCATTGGGTAAGGCCGAAGGAGGAAGCGAGTGTTAGAAGTTTGGAGACAGATGAGTGGGAAGTGTCAATGGGGATATTGAAATCACCCATCATGATGGTGGGGATGTCGGTGGAAAGATAGTGTAGTAGCCAGGTGGTGAAATGGTCAAAAAAGGCAGTGCCTGGCCCTAAAGGGTGGTAAATGACAGCCAGTTGAAGGTTGGAGGGGGCGTAAATGCATACGGAGTGCACCTCAAAAGATGGGAGAGTAAAAGAGGGTGGTAGTGGAATTGCTGTAAAGGAGCATTGGTCGGACAGGAGCAAACCAACTCCTCCACCATGCTTGTTGCTGAGGCGGGGGGGTGTGAGAGAGTTGGAGACCACTATAAGAAAGTGCAGCAGGAGAGGCTGTGTCAGAGGGGGTGAGTCAGGTTTCTGTGATGCCGAGGAAGGAAAGTTTATTAGTGATGAAAAGATCATGAATGTAGGATAGTTTGTTGCAGACAGAGCGAGCGTTCCATAGAGCTCCTTTTAGTGGGACTGGGGTAGCAGGGGCTGGGTGAATGGGTATGAGGTTTCAGAAGTTGCGGAAATTTGTGTTAGGTTGTGGATGAGGGTTTGAAGTGACAATAGCGATGTGGTGAGGAGGACCAGGATTAGGAGAGATATCTCCAGCAGTGAGGAGAAGCAGTGAGAGTGTTAGTAGGTGAGAGCAGGAGACGCCGTGAGGTGGTCGTGTGTGTTTGGAGACACTGGGTGAAATGTGGGGGAAAAAATCTGAGGAGAAGGTGAGATGGGTGGGGAGGATGGAGGGAGAGATGAACAGTTCATTACTGGGTTTAGGGTAGAGGGTGCAGTAGAAAGTTAAGTATTATACGGGTGAAAGTGAAGAGAAACACAAACATTGTTTACAATGACTATAGTTTGTAAAAGTAGCAAAGTATAAAAAAATGATATATACTTACATCAATATAATCACACTGAGGCAAAGAATAAATTGGTGTTATCGTATAGTGAACACCTAAAAAAACAAAAATAAAAAGATGTGAATTGACTGTTTGATCACTCTGTGTCTGAAAAATCTGAATATAAAGCAATCAAAAAATGTTATATAACCGAATTGATACATAAAATATCTCCAACTCTTTGCACAAAAAGTAAGCCCTCACACAGCACTGTTAAAAAAAAAATCAAAAAGTTACAACAGTCAGAACATGGCAGCAAAAAACTTTTATTATATATATAAAAAAAGCATTTTTAATGTGTGATAGCAGAAAAATATAAATCTATTATTGCTGTAATCACACTGCCCCTAAAAATAAAGCCGTCTTATTGCTAATGACGCACAATAAACTGCACAACTATAATAAAAAATATTCTTTTACTGCTGTCTATTTGTTCATTTTACCTCCCAAAAAACTGCAAGAAGGCTCTGTGCTCTCTGCTAAGCGCTTACATCTGGTTTCCATGTAAATTCCAAAAAATCCATTCAGAATGGAACCGTTCACTGTAATAAGGCAGATGCAGTCATTTTAGACTCTGTCTGGTCTCGGTTTTGGTGGTGTGTAATCATTTTAGACATAGTCTTAGCTCAAAAGGGTGGATGATCACAGATCTGTGTACACCTAAAAGATGGATACCACCGGACAGTCACCAAGAGAAGTCCAAAGTGCCTCTATCTAAGAGTGAGTGGTTTCATTGAGAGTTTCACCTGAATCACATTTTTATGGAATCTATAAGGACACTCCGACATAAGTGCTCAACGTAGAACACAAGATATCAACCTTATACTGAAAGTGATCAAAAAATGTTGTGTACTCCATACCAATAAAAAACTCTGACTAATTTTGCACAAAACCAGGTCCATCATCTGTCACTGAAAATATTTAGGGTTCCCACGCTACTGGTAGAAGATAGACTTTGGAAATGCGACCTGGCTACCAAACCGCTAACATAAAATCCAATGAATAAAGATGAGGGGACCCATTAAGGTTTGGTTCGGTGGGTTCAGCCAGACGTTAGATAAAGTTCGGATCAGGACTCGGACTTGACCTGAACCCCATTGAAACTCACTAAGTTGGCTTTTCAGCTCTCTGCCCACATGCAGTCAGCCATTAACAAAGCACTTCCAGGGCAAGGAAAGCATGTTTTTTTTATTTATTTTTTTCCTGTGCACACTTCATCCGATAACTTTGATTTTACCCCCATTGTGAGCAATTCAAACAGAGCAAGCAGATCCCCCTGAGTTGAGCACCCAGTGTACTCAAGCATACCAATGCTCACTTGAGTGGTTTAAATGGAAAAAGCAAAGGAACTCTGAACTCAAACACTGGTGTTATTGTAAATCTGGGTTCGGTACAAACACAGAACGTTACTGTTCGGGTTCTCTTATCTCTACCAGTGAAATCTGAGCTCCCAAATCCAAAAGCCCCCCTGCTTCTGAGCCACACTGCAACTAATCTGAAGTAAGCACTAAGCAGCCCTGTTTGTGGCATTATTGAAATGTGGAGAGAGCACTTAAATATATACAATGTGCTTGTCGCCAGAAGCACAAGCTAGGCATAATGTTTTAGTACTAGGCTGGCACGTGTGCAATTCTACCTTAAAAAAAAACATGGTGTGGATGTTACAAAATACACACCACAGCCATAGATTAATTCAGTAAGAGGTGCAATTTCTACAATGTGGTCTTTCTAGCAGTTCTTTCTGCTGTTCTGGCACCATAGGGGCTCTGCAAATGTCACCCCTCAAACTATTCCAACAAAATCTGTGCTCTAAAATCCAAATAGTGCTCCCTCCTTCTCAGCCCTGACATGTGGCCAAACAGTAGTTTTTGCTGATTTAAACCTTAGGGGCCTGGCATATGGAGGCTACAATCTATTCAAATGGAACCTGCCTTCTAAAAACTAAGTAGCGCTCCTTGCCATCCGATCACTGTTGTGTGCTCAAACAGTAGTGTAAAACCAAATATAAGGTAATGCCATATTTGGTAAAAACTGCATAACAAATTGTCCTGTCCATTTTCTACTATTACCTCTTATGTAAATTGTAAATTTGATATATTAGTGAAATAAATGGGTTTTTTCAAACTTAAATGTTTTCAAGTTTTGGGAATCAATTGGTTGTTAAAAATTCTAAACAAAAGGTCACATGTTGGGGGTTTATGGTGTTTTAGCATGTCAGGCCCTCTGCCAATATGACAAAGTGTCTGCAGTCTATTATAGACAAATTTATGTTCCAAAAATCAAATAGCACTCTTTCCTTTCAAGCCCTGCTATGTGACCGTATTCAGGAAAAAGTACAAAATATATTATGGGGACAATTTTCAAATTAATTCATTGATTTGCCTAGTTTCCAAAATTTGGTCACTTGTGGGGGTTTCTGTTGTATAGTACCTCAAGGGCACTGCAAATGAAATGTGGTTTCTGCAACCTATTAATGAGAAATTTACACTTCAAATACCAAGTGTTTCTTCCTCCCTTACAATTTGTTCTAACAGAATTTTTTGACTACTGTACATGTGTGATGTCACTGCACTCGGAAGAAAGTGCATAACAAATAGCAGGTTCCAAATTTTTGTGTTCCCTCATATTAAAAATTTAGGGCTAAAGCAACATTTTTGTGAAAAAAAAATAACATTTTTAGTATGGTGACCAAATGTTATCAAATTCTGTGAAGTACCTGTGAGTTCAAAATGCTCATTATACCCCTGAATAAAATCCTTCAGGGGTATAATTTTTAAAATGAAGTTACTGGTGCGAGGTTTCTACTATTTATGCACCATATGGGCCCTGCAAATATGACATGGTGCCGACAATCTATTTCAACCAATTTTGTGTTAAACAATGGTGCTTCATCCTCTCTGAACTCTGCTGTTTTTACAAATAGGGGTTTCTGACAACATGTTGGCTATAAACATGATCCAAAGAATCTGTGTGACAAATTATGGGGTCTATTTTCTCATGCTGACCCTTGTAAAAGTAAAAATATTGCTGCCAAACCATCATTTTTAAGGTAAAATTTAATTTTTTTTTCCATTCCGCTTTGAATTAATTCCTGTGTAGCATTTGAAGGGTTAAACATTCTTGACAGCAGTTTTGAAGTACTTCAAAGATGCAGTTATTAAAATGGTATCACTTTTGGGAAATTTGCAATCTATAGACCTATGAAAATTCATTGCAATCTTAATAGGTTCCTGCTGCTGTCTCTCAAGGCCTGGACATACCACACAGGCTTCCCGGGAGTGCCTGTAGGGTGTGCACACAGACTTGCCTGTTTTCTTAAAAGGCCAGTATATCCTTACCCATAAGTGCCACTCAGCATGCTAAAAGGCATCATGCCATTTAGGGAGATGCCTGGACAGCAAGTTCAAAACATTGCAAGTTCTCAAGTCACTTTGAGTTCTACCGCTGCTGTTACTGTGCTTTGTGCTGTTGTTATTTCCTATCAGTGTTTACGTGCATGACAAATCCTCTGCTGCAATGATCCATGCCGGCTTCTTCTTTGATAGCCTCTTCTGCCTCAAATATCCATACCAGCCATTCCTATGATACTAGCCAATGCTGCTACCACTACCTATACTGGCTGCTGCTAGTGAATCCATCCATCCACCCTGGCCAAATCCACAGGCTGCTGCTGATTCTGCTACCAGAGATTGTCTGTGTTCAACTCTATGGCACCAGCCTGCCGAGGTACTGTTGATCCTCTCGAGCTTCCCTCTGCTGGCTACCTACCAGCATATGTGCTTATCTCCACCTCCAGTGGCTTTAATAAAGGCTCATTAGCCTGTATTGTTTGGTCCTCCTGGTTAGTGATCTGTAGCTTCGGTCCAGTGGATCCAGTAATCCCATACTCGCCCGGCGAGCATTACACTTCTTACACTTCTTCATGGCTAACCTTTGATTTGAATCATTGACCTTCCACTTTGGAATCATCTTAATAACACACTGAGCAATTAGGGAATGTTAGAACAGGTCGTAGTTTGTTTTATACAGGAAGACAAAGGTTTTTCCACCACCAGGATCAAAACAGTAACAATGCAGTGACATAAGAAAAATACACATAATTAATCATATGCTAAGTACTGCATAACAGGAAAGGTCCCAGCATATGCACTAAATGTGTCTATATCGTTACACTAATAAGAGAAAGGCCAAAGGAGTGTTCAACAGTCTGGCTAACAGTCAGCATGCTGTAGTGTGAAAAAGCATAACAGACTAAACTATTACATCTTCTAGATTTTGTTTTTTTAACATGGAAGTTTATAGATGATGAATTTCGATATATGTGCGTGTGTGTGTGTATATATATATATATATATATATATATATATATATATATATATATATATATATATTATCAGTTGAAACCAAAAGTCTACATTCGCTATCTAAAAAGACACATATGCATGTTTTTGTTTTTCTCACTATCTGACTTGAAATCAGAATAAACCTTTCCCATTTTAAGTCACTTAGGATTGTTTATATTTGCCAAATTCCAGAATAATGAGAGAGAGAGAGGGGATGTTTTAATTGGCATTTTTATTACTTTATGCAAAATCAAAAGTTTACATACATTTCATTAGTATTTGGTAACATTACCCTTAAACTGTATGACTTGGGTCAAACATTTTGGATATCCTTCCACACGCTTCTCACAATAGTTGGTGGGAATTTGGGCCCATTCTTCAGGACAGAACTTGTGTAACTGAGCCATGTTTGTAGGTCACCTTGCTTGCATTGGCCTTTTCAACTTTGCCCATAAATTTTCAATAGGACTGATATCAGGGCTTTGTGATGACCACTACAACTTATTGCCAGCGTTCAGAGGAGTATTGTGATGACCACATTTGGGTCATCAACTGACCCTTAGTTATTACGACATCAACACCCTACAATCACGTCACTGGAGTACCAAGAGGAGCATGGATTTACAACAGGATTTAACTGTTTAACAGCCACGTACGGATCTCCGATCCCCTGTGTCTCTTAGAAGCACATGTGTGCTGATCACATCAGCTGACATGAGCAGGAAAATATTTGGGCTCAGCATGCGAGCCCGCATCAAAGGCATAGAGAAGACCCATGAGGTACGTAGCATTTCCTGGTTCACTTGGGGGCTAAACAATTCCTTACTAATGAAAATATTAGGGTATATTACAACAGTGTTATAGTGTTGCAGATTCTCAGGGCAAATTTAAACCACAAAAATGAAAAACTCTGACTCTTTTTGCTGTATACTTAATAATGAATTTTATTGAATATTTCTTTCTTTACAATGAACAGAGATAAATCTGCAAAAAAGACAGCATATTCTTCATGTGACACACATATGAACATATCCTTACTGTCTAATTTAAAAGAACACTAAATATAGAACATACACACAAAAAAGGTTAAAAGAAGCTGCTTTTCTTTGATCCTGTACTGTCTTATACTGCGATCAAAATTGTTGAGAAATTTATTAAGAATTCTTTCATATGTGTCCCAGTAGATGATCTATTTTCTCCCCTCCTTTTTACAGGAGATGAGTAAGTCACCTGGCTGAACAGAGGCTTACATTCTTTTCTCTATCTGAAATAGGAGAACATTTAAGCTAATATCTCCACCTCCCAGTTCTGGCCTCTGCACTTCTCTTCAGATGTCTGACAGCTGAAAATGGAAAAGTAGAGGAAATAACAGGAAATTAACACCCTTGTTTTTAGCAACATTTCTACAAGACTGTTTATTTTAGGATTATGACAGAACTGTTAGCATTCATTCTAAGTCTCCTATTCCTTTAACAATACTTTTATACTTCTTTTAATGTGTCAGTTTTGAAGTCTGTAGGCTAAGGGTCCCGTCACATGTAGCGACGCACCAACGATCCCACTAGCGTTCCAACCTGGCAGGGATCGTTGGTGCGTCGCAACATGGTCGCTGGTGAGCTGTCAATCAGGCAGATCTCACCAGCAAACAGCCACCAGCCACCAGCCACCATCGACTTGTGTAACGATGCTGTGCTTGGTAACTAGGGTAAATATCGGGTAACTAAGCAAAGCACTTTGCTTGGTTACCCGATATTCATCCTTGTTACCAGTGTACATCGCTTACAGGCTGCCACGCTGGCTCCCTGTCTACGTAGCTTTGGTACACATCGGGTTACTAAGCAAAGCGCTTTGCTTAGTTACCCGATATTTACCCTAGCTACGTGTGCAGGGAGCCAGCGCTGGCAGCCTGTAACCGGTGTACGCTGGTAACGAGGGTAAATTTCGGGTAACCAAGCAAAGCGCTTTGCTTAGTTACCCAATATTTACCCTGGTTACCAGTGTACGCTGCTTACTCAGAGTCGGTGCTCGTTGGTCTCCCGCTGTCAAACACACCAATGCATGTTGCACAGCGGGAGACCAACGACCAAAGAACCAGAACAGTGTGTAACGATCAGCGATTTCACAGCAGGGGCCAGGTCACTGCTTAGTGTCATACACAGCGAGATTGCTGATGAAGTCACTGGTACGTCACAAAACCTGTGACTCAGCAGCAATCTCGCTTTCGATCTCGCTATGTGAGAAGTACCCCTAAGACCCCACTATTCACCATTATTTGTGTTTGCTAGTGGTCATATGACACATAGCATATACTAAGATAGCCTTATTTAAAGTAAACTACTTGGTCTGCTCTTTTTAAAGATAGGTCAATTATAATGCTAGATACATAATTTATGTATGTAAAGATGGTTCATCTAAACACAAAACTATTTTTCCAAGAAATATCCTTAAACCTTTAAGCTGCATGTAACTACTATTATATACACTAAAGCTCAATGATTTGATCTTGAATAGATAAGTATCTACCACAGCCACCTACCCTGATCTCTCTTTGTACCTAATCATCAGTGCAATCATAATGAACAGTAGACTAGAACTCTCTTGCATTAGAATCTCCCATGGGCACCACAGCATGACAATATGTTTGACTTTGAATCTCAAATCATGACTATTTTCCCTTAACTTCATGTCAATGAAGTGTCATGTACGAACGCTGTTTCTATTGTGTGACAAAACAGAGAACCCTGGAGATTAATGTCAGCTATATAAGCTTAAAGGAGGATTCGGAAATAATTGACATTGAGACAAAAGTATGCAAAAAAACTGTTGTAGTTCAACAAGAGAAGGCTTTTTTGTAACTTTGCACATGTGCGATGATGGGGGTAGGCAGACAAAAGAAAAGGATTTCAAAATAATTATAATCAGTATCAAAAATTCAACTTATTATTATTCTTTTTTTAGTGATAGTATAGTAGCCAATATTAACCCAGGGTGAAAGAATAATGTAAAAGTTTACAGTAAAATTCTCCTGATAATATACACTTTTGAAGTGTGTGTGTGCATGAATGTTTGTTTGTGTAGGTTTGTATGTACATGTGTATGTGTCTGTGTGTGTAGTTGTATGTGTGTATGTGTGCTTGGGTGTGTAACGTATGTGTTTAAGGCTGGGGCCACATGAGCACTACTATGAGTACATAGCATGACACTCGACTCCCACTCTGCTGCGAGTGTAAGCCGAGTGTCATGCCATTGTGATGTGATCACAGCACAGCCACGGAGGACAGGGAATGTGCTGCAGAGGAAAGCGAAGAACTAATCTCCCCTTCTCCATGGTCAGCTGAGGCGTATATCGCACTGCACTCCACTGTAATGCGAGTGCAGTGCGATGTTTCTCTCACACCATAGACTTGTGATCCTGAGGTTCACTCATCTCTACACACCAGTTTAAAGTAGGTGCTTCAAAAAATAGGCAGTGCTTGGGAAAAGCCAGGAAGAAACAGGGACTGGCTAGGCCCATCTGTCAATTGTGCAAAAATATTTTCTTTTTTTCCACCAGAAATGTTGCTTTAGTCATTGAATAGCGTTTTTATGAAGCACAATGGATCTGCACGTTAATTGATACCTGTAATGAGTTTATTAAGCTCTTCAGCAAGCCTATCATTTAGACCCACAACACACATCCGTTTTTTTTTGTACGTGTGCGGTACGTATTTGCACGTACCGGAGACACGTACACATGGAGACCCATGTTATTCAATGGTAGATGGAACACACACGTAAAATCACACGGGACGTGTGTCCGTGTGGTAAGTACATGTGTGCGCTTTTCTACACGGACGACATGTCCGTTTTTTTCCGGCAGCACGCAGGCACGGTCCCGCTTTAGTCTATGGGTCCGTGCCTGCACGGACCGCACACGGAGTATGTCCGTGTTCAGCACGTATCATCCGTGTCCGTTTTTAATCACAAAATCTGAAACACTTGTTACCAATCTATCAGGTCAATTGATGGCAAACAACAACAACAACACCAGGATCTCATGATGAATGATTAACAACGTTAGTTGGGTAAGAATGCGGGCCTTTATAAACGGACGGCACACGGACAGCACACGTACGTATTTTATGTCAATACGGACATTCCACACGCACACACGGCTCGCATACGCCATCACACAAATGCCATACGTACCGGAGAAACGCCCCTAAAAAACGAAACACGGACCCGAAAAACGGACCGTGAGACACGTACGGTTTTTTTGCGGAAGTGTGTTTTAGGCCTTATACTGGATTACAAAATACCAATCTTAGTGAATCTGCCTCATGAAGCTTATTTTATTTTTTTTATAAAATTCAGTAAGGATGTAACAGAAAAAAATTCATGACATGTTCTAATGGATGCTATATCGCACATAAAAGTCATAATACAACAATAGTGACCATTGCAGTGACCATTACACAAGCTAGTTGCACCATGTGTGTTCTAGAGTACAAGTAAATTTAGTTTAAATTGAACCTAAATTTCTCAGGCTTTAGCCCAAAGGTCACTTTGTGCTTCCAATTATGATTCCAATGTTATTACCAGAATATAATAATTTTATTTACATGTTGCTCTTGTCTTTTGTCAGCCCGTCCCAGGTATTTTCATTGCCAAAGAATAAATTATTTCCCAATTTTTATTCTCATTGGACAGAAATAAACATTCTATAAAGCTTTACTCCTGTGAAATGATACATTTTGTGTAAATAATTAGGTACTTTGTTAAGGTCTTAGCACTGGAACATGTTACGCAGCTTAAAGGAAATCTGTTGGTGGTGTCAAATCATTTTAGGTGGACAGATGTCCTCCCTTAACTAACCATTACTGAGCATTAATACTGACCTACTCTGTCACATTTGTTGGCCCATAAAATCAAAAAGGAGAAAATTTAGTGACAAAGATGTCAAAACTCATCAAAATACATAGTTTAGATTCAGCCAAAACCCTCACATTATGGACTAACAAAATAACATATTAATATAGCAGATTACCAAGAACAGTGAGAATATCTGTATTTATACCGCTCTATCTGTGCACAGAATGTTTGTGTCTAATCTTCACAGGGAAAACATATATTAAATCTTATTCTGTTTTCATACTTCTGAATATCATGAATAATTACTGACTTTCGTAATAATAAAGTATTTTTTCAGTAAAACATATTAATTTGTAAGCTGAGGCTACATGCACAGAAACAGACAAAGTAAGTGACAAAGATAGTAACGGCGTAGTTTATTCATTCTGTCCCAAGGGGAACACTTACTGTGTCTTTGAGCTTTCTTTTTGACATTAACCAGGCAGACTGGTATTAGGCTTACAATTTATATAAGTATATAATTAATACCGTTGTAACACAGCATTTGCAATTTTAGAAACTCTTGACTTTTCAGGTCAATTGAAACAGTAAACTTTCTTTTTTTTTTTTAGTTTTTTTTGTCCATATGTATTATAATTAGGGAGGATCGAATACCGCAAATATTCTGCAACGCCCATATTCACCGAATAGATCACCGCTATTCGACTATTTGCGAATATTCGATGCGCAATATAAGTCTATAGGAAACCCGAATAGTTGCCGAATAGCAACTATTTCGGCTTCCCATAGACTTACATCGCACATCGAATATTCGCATAGCGGCAAACTATTCGTCAGATATTCGCGAAGCCAAATATTTGTGTGCTGATATCAGAACTTATCACCTGGCTACAGTATTGTTAATGTGGTTTTGATCATACATCTGACCACTGAATACCCCAGGGATCACAAAAACAATACTTTCTGATTTCTTATGTGAATGGAGTACAGATTGAGCCTGTATACTGCTAAAGTATCATTTATTCTTAAGAGACTGTCGGACTATCATCTGTACCATACAAAATAAATGGGGCAGTATCCAGGGGAATGCATAGAAATCATTTCATTCCATAGCAGAAAAGCAAATACCACCACATTTCAGCCCTTATTAAGTAATTTTCCTCATATTGAAACTCCTTAGTAGTCCCATGCATTAGGATACATTTTTCATAGCCCCATAAGTATGATACCAACAAGTACCCTCAAACACAGTATGATACCCCCACAATGAATTCCTACATAATAACCTTCATAATCTGAATTGAATTACTATATATTATTCCTCACTATGCAAAGTCTAATACACCAACAAATTCTGACGGCGATTTCACATTCTTACATGCAGTATAATGGCCTTCAATAGACTATAATGGCCCTTACACAATTCTCCACACAATATGATATCCCCTCCACATTGTATTATGGTGTGTAAACAGTATAATGGCCTCCACTAGCCCTCAAAACAATATTATGGAGCCCACACAGCTATCCAAACAGTGTAATTGCCCACACAGCCCTCAAAACAGTATAATGCCCCCAAATAGCCGTCCAAACATTTTAATGGCAACCATGTAGCTCTCTAAATATTATAATGGCCCCCATACAGCCCTCCAAAGCCTACACATAGCACTGCAAATTATATAATTACTATCATGTAGCTATTTAAACTGTATAATGGGTCTCACATAGTTTTGAGACATCAAAACTCAGACACAGGAGAATGATAGCGGAGGGAGGTGACAGCTAAAAAGGCATAAAAGTCAGTGATGGAGCAAGATGAAGACTGGAGGTAATAGATAAGGTGAATATAATATTTTTTTCTTAACCCCTTGGTTTCTAAACTTTAGAGAGAATTCATTGCATAATCTATGTAATTCAAATTTCAAAGCAGCATTTCAGCAATTCTTCATAATCAGATTTTTGGAAATATGTTTATCCCTGTCTATAAGGATACTGTTGATATTTGCTTAGGAATATGTACAGCAGGAATTGTTTCATCACAAATCTATTGGATGACAACAGCAGATTTGCATTAGTGGTGTTTGACCAGTTTCTTAATCCCCCATGTGCTGTCTTCCCATGTGGTGTCTCTCCATCCCCATTGTGGTTTCCCCCCCTGTACTGTCGCCCCATGTGTTGTCTCCACCCCATGTGCACGGTCTTCCTCCGTGGGCTGTCTCCCTCCCTGAGCTGTCTCTCCCCATTTGCTGTCTTCCTTGTCTATTATCTCCTACCATGCCATGCAAAAAGCACAGCATCTGGACTGTTGTTGGCTTATGAAGAGTAATAAGCCTGCGGTGTCACTGCTAGAGACCAGTGACGATATTGTGGGGCGGATGCTGCGCTGATCCCACAGGGGACATAGGTAGATAGTGCACAAGGATGACAGAGCATGGGAACAGCACAAGTAGCGAGAGTAAAGACAGAAAACGAGTGGGGAGACAGCACACAGGGGTTATGAAACAATGCACTGGGAAAACACTAAGGGACAAAGTAGTGACAGCATTGCCCACGGATAATGCTTCACTTCAGGGAGGGGCAGACCCTGACAGTGACCACAGCCTCTGCCCCTGATGAGACGTTTAATATCCCTGCATGCACTGGAGTACTCACATGAATCAGCATCAGACAAGAAATAGAAAAAAATAGTATCTACTAGGTAGTATACTAAGGTTAACTATATTAACCTGAGGAATCATATGGCCAGGTCAGTTTTACCATATGGTAAACATGGCAAATTAAAAGAAAAAAACAACACATTATGGAATTGCATTTTTTTTGCAATTACACCACATTTGGACGTTTTTTTTCCAGTTTGGTCAGTACACTATGTGGCAGAATGCGTGGTGTCCTTCAAAAGTACAAGATATCTTGCAAAAAATCAAGCCTTCATACTGCTATATTGCTGAAAAAATAAAACGTTCTAGCTCTTGGAAGAAGGGGTGAAAATAATATAAAAGGAAAATTGTACAGGGTGAAGTTGTTAAAAGCATCAATGGGGATCCAGACATCCATGCTAAAAATGGCAAGCAGAGTTTAAAAGAGCTAAACGAAGGAAAAAAGATGAACATTACAGTCTTAGCTATGCTAGTTAATCAATAGTGATGAGCGAGTATGCTTGTTACTACTCGGTACTCGCACGAGTATCACTGTACTCGGGCTACTCGGCGGGTACCGAGTAATTTCGCGATACTCGTGCTTTACTCGTGGTCTTCATTTCTGCATGTTGGCGCTCTTTTGAGAGCCAGCCCTCATGCAGGGATTGGCTGGCAGACCACTGCAATGCCACAGCCCTGTTAGTTGTGGAATTGCAGTGATTGGCCGGCCTGCACAGCGTGACCGAGCCTTTATACCGGCCGGCGCGCTGTGCTCTGTACACAGCCATCTCATATTCCCTGCTTTCCACGCCCACAGGCGCCTATGATTGGTTGCAGTGAGACACGCCCCCACGCTGAGTGACAGGTGTCACACTGCACCCAATCACAGCAGCCGGTGGGCGTGTCTATACTGTGCAGTAAAATAAATAAATAAATAATTAAAAAAACCGGCGTGCGGTCCCCCCAATTTTAATACCAGCCAGATAAAGCCATACGGCTGAAGGCTGGTATTCTCAGGATGGGGAGCTCCACGTTATGGGGAGCCCCCCACCCTAACAATAACAGTCAGCAGCCGCCCAGAATTGCCGCATACATTATATGCGACAGTTCTGGGACTGTACCCGGCTCTTCCCGATTTACCCTGGTGCGTTGGCAAATCGGGGTAATAAGGAGTTATTGGCAGCCCATAGCTGCCAATAAGTCCTAGATTAATCATGTCAGGCGTCTATGAGACACCCTCCATGATTAATCTGTAAATTACAGTAAATAAACACACACACCCGAAAAATCCTTTATTAGAAATAAAAAACAATAACAAAGTCCCTCATCACCAATTTATTAACCCCGACAAACCCTCCATGTCCGGTGTAATCCACGGTCCTCCAGCGTCGCGTCCAGCTCTGCTGCATGCAGGTGACAGGAGCTGCAGAATACACCGCCGCTCCGGTCACCTCCACGCAGCTAATGAGGTGAGTATAGCGATCAGCTGAGCTGTCACTGAGGTTACCTGGATCCAGCGGTGGATGCAGCGGTGGCCGCGGGTAACCTCAGTGACAGCAGCTGATCGCGCTACTTACCGCCGCTCCGGTCAGCTTCACACAGCAACTGAGGTGAGAAGCGCGATCAGCTGCTGTCAGTCAGGTAACTCGCGGCCACCGCTGGATCCAGCGGTGGCCGCGATTAACCTCAGTGACAGCTCAGCTGATCGCTATACTCTCCTCAGTTGGTGCATGGAGCTGACCGGAGCGGCGGTGAGTAGCGCGATCAGCTGCTGTCACTGAGGTTACCCGCGGCCACCGCTGGATCCAGGTAACCTCAGTGACAGCAGCTGATCGCTATACTCACCTCATTAGCTGCGTGGAGGTGACCGGAGCGGCGGTGTATTCTGCAGCTCCTGTCACCTGCATGCAGCAGAGCTGGACGCGACGCTGGAGGACCGTGGATTACACCGGACATGGAGGGTTTGTCGGGGTTAATAAATTGGTAATGAGGGACTTTGTTATTGTTTTTTATTTCTAATAAAGGATTTTTCGTGTGTGTGTGTTTTTTAACTGTAATTTACAGATTAATCATGGAGGGTGTCTCATAGACGCCTGACATGATTAATCTAGGACTTATTGGCAGCTATGGGCTGCCAATAACTCCTTATTACCCCGATTTGCCAACGCACCAGGGTAAATCGGGAAGAGCCGGGTACAGCCCCAGAACTGTCGCATATAATGTATGCGGCAATTCTGGGCGGCTGCTGACTGATATTGTTAGGGTGGGGGGCTCCCCATAACGTGGCGCTCCCCATCCTGAGAATACCAGCCTTCAGCCGTATGGCTTTATCTGGCTGGTATTAAAATTGGGGGGGACCGCACGCCGTTTTTTTTAATTATTTAATTATTTATTTCACTGCACAGTATACACACACACCGGCTGCTGTGATTGGGTGCAGTGTGACACCTGTCACTCAGAGTGGGGGCGTGTCTCACTGCAACCAATCATAGGCGCCGAAAAGCAGGAAAGCAGAGAATACGAGATTGATTAATGACCGGCCGGCTTTTTCAAAAGAAGAAAAGCCGCAGGAGCAGTGTGAATGCCGTGCAGTGCCGCAGCAGTGATCGGCGAACGGTGAGTAAGAGAGAGGGGGGAGAATGACCGACAGACTGTGAGAGGGGGACAGACAAGACAGAGAGAGACCGACAGAGCGAGACCGACCGACGGGAGATAGAATGAAAAAAAAAATGACCGACATCGCTAGTAAAAAGCACAAAACGTGCGTTTTGGACATCGGAGTGCCACACAATGTTTATGTAAAATCTTTCATGTATTAATCTCAAAAAGTAACATACACCAGCTCTATCTCACTATTGGGTATGTGCCCTTAACATTTCCGCCATGAAAATTCATTTTGGGGTCATTTTGCAAGGTTTTCTGGTGAGTCCGTAAAAATGGCGTAAAACTCGGACAAAATTGTTCACAGCTGTGACTTTTGAGTGATAAATGCTTCAAGGGGTCTTCCCCATGCTGATGCCATGTCATTTGAGCACTCTTCTGAGACTTTTGTGACAGTTTTAGGGTTTCTCCATGCTGCCGGGGGGTCATTTCACAAAAATACTCGGGTCTCCCATAGGATAACATTGGGCTCGTTGCTCGGGCCGAGTACACGAGTATCTTGGGAGGCTCGGCCCGAGCCTCGAGCACCCGAGCTTTTTAGTACTCGCTCATCACTATTAATCAATCTAGTTTTCAGTACTGATCACCAAGTTTGTACCCAATTGATAGTACATTGATGACATCTTAGTGACATCCCACTAAATGCTTACAATATGATAAAAAAAACAAGCCATTGAAAAGTTTGTCCTGACAGTGTTTTGTATCAGCCTATGTTACAAACACAGTGAAGATGTAATGTAATTATGTCATTGAACAGGGCATTCCCAAGGGAAATTTTTACAAGATGTTATTAATGACAGCATTAGTTCAAAACATTTCGGTCAATATGCTGACCTTCATCAGAGGCACTAGCTCTGCATGGTGTCCACCGCAGTCTCTCGTACACCTGTGAAGGACACCGCGTGTTTTCCTCCTGACTCTTCCTGCACCTACTATCTAGACCTAGGCTACTATTTGACCCCATATCCATTAGTGGTGGTCACCGCTCATCTATTTACACAGGGCCAGTGCTATATTTCACAACAGAGTTACCATCACCAATTCTCTATGTACCTTTAGGAGATGAGCAACAGTTCCTGCTCATCACCTGGTTCCCTTATTTTCAGATTTCCTGCTCATTTACCTCTTTATTTATGACATGAGTCACATGACATGACATATTATTCCAGATTAATGCCATTATTGTAACACTTTTCTCTTGGCCATTTCATTACTTGTGTCTGCACACATAACAGCTAGTTTCTCTGATGAAGGTCAGCATACTGACAGAAATGTTTTGAACTTTGAACTGTTACTATTGTTAATACAATCTAAAAATATCCCTTGGGAGTGCCTGGTTCAATTACATTGCATCTTCATAAAGTTGGACCCTTCCAGAGGACCCTGTTATATCAGAAGTCCCGTGTTTCTTTACATATGTTGCAAACACAGACAAATCCTTTAATGCAGGATTATTTTTAGTTTTTTCTGATGAAAAACTGAGTGCTCTACTATTGTCTGTTTTCAGCAAAAAAAAAAGAAAAATTCAAACACCATTAAAATAAATTGCATAATTGTAAAATTGTTTTTAATTTTATGTGCCATCGCTATAATAGGTTGGGTCTAACTTCTGTATCCACACTATTTCCTTACTAGACCCTGTTTTTCTACTGTATACTGGACCCTGGTTCTTCAGTTGTGAAGGGTACAACAGCATGACTCCATTCAAGAAAATATAGTTGACTACAGTTGAGTGACCTAGAGCACCAGTATATAAAGGAAAATTAGCACTGTTCTACATTTTATCTCAGGATCAGCAGATCACTTTTTGACATAGGAAAATTGCTATAAACTTAGACACACACCAACAAATACTGACTTAACTGTGTTTATTAAAGCAAGCTTATATTATTTCACATACTAATTAACTTCTGGAATTATCAATCTTCAGGAAAAGTGCAAACCCTAAATGCCCACCTGATCCTTTCACTAAAAGTATTTATTCCAATGCAAGTCCAACTAAGTGGTGCCCTTGATGAAGCAAAAGTTTCTCAACATAGCCTTAAACAATATTTGTAGAAGGAACTGATTGACTTTATCCAAACATATAACAGTTGTGCCTAATGGGACAGCGCAAAAAGGGCAAATTGTAATTTGTAAAGTCATAATTTCAACAATTACAAAAATATACTACTGTTTCTTAGAGTTTTCTTTCTCTGTAAATGACTTTTTGGCACACTACATTTCTGGATATAGTACAAAGTATATAGATGTCACATCTTGAAACACATCATGGGAATACTGCTAATATATGCAGTTTGGAAGAAAATTCTAACTATTCACTTTAACAGAAATATACATTGATCTTTTTGATAAACCTTTAGGAATTGTACCTTTGGGCTAGAGCTTCATTTTAAGCGGCACATGGTTCAACCTAGAGAAAACTGACATTTTTCACCTACAGTACCCTCTATCTCTGAGTATTGCAGTGCAAATTAGGCTTATGTCACCAGCATTTGGTTGCCATTCGATAGAAGGGCTTGTTTAGTTTAGACATCAGATTAGTCTAAATAGTGGTCATACTCTCCTGTACCTATGGCAAATAAGCAGTTTGATACATTAACCTTTTATCTAAATAACATGGCCAAAGCAGAATGGCTTGGTGTCTTTTTCCACCTGATATCTAGCCAAAACTATTAAATTAATTTCACAGGAATGCAATGATACAGCTCAAGAAATGTTAAGATAATGATGGTCTTATTGAAAATAACACTAATAATATGAAATGCTAACAAAAACATTTTATACATTTCAGTAAAATTCCCATTTCTCTATTTCTGACATTTTGATAAAGTAATAAGATTCATCTAAAGGTCAGGTCAAGTGAAAGCTGTATGAAAGTAGTTGTTGAACTCTATAGAGCAATATAACTCTTACTATGGTACTTAATAGAGATCAGCGAATATCCAAAATTCCAATTTTGTTAACTTGGTCATGTACGACCAGATCATATAATTTGCATTAAATAAATTTGGTGGAAATAAACTCGGGTGAGAACCGTCTATATATATAATTGCCTTATTCTGTCTGTCTGTCTTGCTCCAAAATTACATCTTTACAGTGACAACCGTCACCACACCACGCGCGCTAAAGAGCCTGCGACCAACGGCTCTGCTAACTGAACAGTCCGACACTTTTTCCCGCACCCACATGGAGCCCCGACTCTGGCAACCCAGCCGACACATACCCACCGCTCGCCTCCGCCCCCGTACAAAATACCCCACTCGGCTCCACCCCCCCGTATTCCGCCCTCCGCATGTATACACTGAAGACACACACACACGAATAGTCACCTGTCCCTAGCCATGCAGTCCCCAGCACTGATGTTCTCAGTGCCATGGCCCCGCTCGGCTCCATCGCCCCGCACACATTACCCCGCTCGGCTCCACCTCCCCACACTCTGCCCTCCGCATGTATACACTGAACACACACACACGCACACATGAATAGTCACCTGTCCCCAGCCATGCAGCCCCCAGCACTGACGTTCGCAGCGCCATGGCCCCGCTCGGCTCTGCCCTTCACACTCCGCCCTCCGCATGTATACACTAAACACACACACATGAATAATCACCTGTCCCCAGCCAGCATTTCTCAGCACTGACGTCCTCAGCTCCATGGCCCCACTCGGCTCCACCCCACCCGCACTCCGCCCCCCGCACACATTACCCCGCAGGATGGGGGCACATGTCAGGATAGTTGCTGCACCACAATGGGGGCACATACCAGCATTGGGCCACATCACAGCATCAGCCCACATACCAGGATGGGGCGATATAAGGATGGAGACTATACTAGGATGGGACACAGACCAGGATACTGCATATAATTGCCTTATTCTGTCTGTCTGTCTTTCTTGCTCTAAAATGACGTAATTACAGTGATAACCGTCGCCACACCGCGCTAAAGAGCCTGTGACTAATGGCTCAGCTACCTGAACAGCTCGAACTACGGTGCAACAGGAAAACGTCTGACACCTTTCCCTGCACCCACACAGAGCCCCGACTCCTAGGTGACTGACTCACCCCCGGGAGCCCATGCCGGGAACCCAGCTGACACATACCCTTGCGTTGCTGGGATCCCTGGGAGGATTGGTGGTAGCCGAGCGCGCTGACAGGGCGGTGTGGCGGGGGCGAGGAGTACTAACCATGTCTGGGAACCCAGCCGACACATACCCAGACACGCTCTGTTACTAACAGTGTCCCGAACTTCTTTCATTATTATTGAAGACCTTACCTCCCACACACTGCTACATACCTCAGTCAAAAAACAAACAAAAAAACCCAAAAACCTAACATGCCACTGAATACATACTTCTTGCCTGTACTCTACCATATCATTTGTCACGTCTTGCTATTTGGGTGTCTTTTCCAGATTACGACTAGCACGATTTATGCTAATTGTCTTACAATGGGGCCTAAACGCAAGTACACCACCAACCAGCAACGAAAAGCAGCAGCAGAAAGAAGGCAACTACAATGTCAAAAACAAAGGCAAATACAATGCCATGATGCGGACACTAGCACACAGCCTCCAGACCAAGACACACTTAAACAAACTGCCTGCACAATAACCCACGAGGCTGCGGCTCACACACAACAGCCACACCAAGATACTCTTCAAAAAAAGGACAACAGACAAGCCTTGGAAGCACCACCTCCCACACTTCTGCCACAACAGGAGACACCACAACAAACTCAAACTGAACAGGTAAGCCAGAGAAAGAAGGGAATGGACACACACAAAAGACACAGAGTACCTACCAAAATCATCCCATCTCACAAACACCTCTTGCCTCCGCTGGCTCCACTTTGCATCTGCCTACACAGGAGAATTAATGCCCCAATGCATCTTTCATAACCCAACGCCCGCTTAGCAATGGGACAAGTACTGTCACATCAACTGCCTTACATAAGAAATGGAGGCAACTAACAACACAAAAAACTAACAAGATTTCTACCCGTCTCATGCCTCGCTGTATCGTGGCCCTTTTCAGATAGTGAAAAGATCTTCACACAAAATGTGGTGTACAAAAATATGTTTACTTAACTTTACACTGTTCATGGCCTTCTTTCATTACAAGCCATGGACATCATTAAACATTAGTAATAGAATGAACCCGGCTCACTACAAATTTGGGTGCTCTGGAGTAATAAAGTCCAAATAATTGAAAAAATTCTGGCACACCACAATAGAATTATAAGGAAGTCCGAAGTACTGCTTGACAATAATGATTTATTTAGTATTTAAACATAGTCTGTCCAATGTTTCGATCCAAGGTGGATCTTTCACAAGGACCATGGGACTAATGACATGTAAAAAATAAAATAAAAACAAACATAATGTTACAATAAAGAAAAAACAATCATTGAAGTGTATTTCTACAAAATATGTGGCCTGACATGAAATACACTGTAGACATATGGGAGTATGGCTCCCCCCATGTGTCAACCAAAATGTTGCAGTATTAACAAAAATAATACACATTATTATCATATGCATCCAGTGTAATAAACATAGAAATCTCCTTGTTATCTGTTGAAACATGAACAGTAAGACAATTAATAGAAGTGACTGATCAAAGGAGTAATGCAGAGACATACCTAAATACTAAAAAAATCGTCAAATCGCACCATACGGAATTATAGACAGGCTTCTTTATCTGGAATGACTATACAATCAGTGTATGGTAAAAAGAGACAAGAATAACTGTCATCAAAAGGGTCATAGATTAATCCTATCAGAATACAGTGTAATATAGGGGTAGAGGGCATTCCTTAGTAAATACCTTCATATGTATGATACAATGTCAAACAATAGCCAATGACGCCTAAGCCTGAAATATTTAATGAGGAACTTTCTTCTAATGGATTAGGTATAGAAAAAATATAGAAAAATAAATGTTTGTATCAGGGAAACATGTATATGAAAGTTAAACAGTTAATTGCTAAATATAGCCTATTATATATTGTGAGGTAGCGACCACCAATGTTGTGGATGGTCGTTGTGTGTCACAGTGAAGGATCCCCTGCGATATTGAACTGAAGGTGTGACTGTGGGACCTGTAGTTCCACAGAACTTGGGTTGTAATTAAGGGTTAGGTTCCCTTTAAACTATGACCGGTGTGATGGACAGGACTGGAGAATCACATACCTCCACCTGTGGGTGTATCCAGTTGGGTTTAAGAGACTGTTTGGTTTTAGAGACAGGGAGAGGTCTGAGAGTGTGCTGCACATGGAGGATGTGTGCTGAAGGTCTCAGTCTGTGTGAAGACTGGAGACAGACACCTGGAAATCAGTCCAGGTGAGGACTGGGGAAAATACTGCAGCCTGGCTGGAGAGGGCTGGAGGCTGCAGGAAGCAACCACAGTGACTTGTGTTCACTGGCTGGAGCCAGAGTGTGGAGACTCCACTATGGACATTTAATGGACTGGAAGCCCGCGGTATGTGGATGTTATATTTTCCTTTAAGCCGGGAGAGGCTTTGTTACATTTTGCTTAGCAGTTTATGTTGAGTGTTTTAAATAAACTGCCAGAATTTTTATAAAGAGACTGTAGCTGTGTTGCTAAAGCTACCTCGCACCGCTGCAAGTGAGTGGAACCCCCCAGGTTGCGGGCTGCAACCTTACAATATGTACATATGAACATACCATGAATAATGTCGATATGCAAAAATGGTAAAATACCCTCAGACCAGATATCCAATCTCGTCTCAAATAGATATAAAGAACACTCAACAGGATGCCTGTGTAAGTAATGAAAAAATCATTAGAAGCATTATAGATAGATCCCAAAAAGTGGATGGAGTATTAGAAAAAATTATATTGTATACCTTCCAGGGAGATAAGGGAAATGGCAGCAATACCAGTGAAAGAGAGGAAGTACCTGTAACTGTTAGAGGTATGCACGTTATCTATCGGTGGGTATATGTAGTTATAAGTGACCTATTAGAGGTGCAGCCTAAAACATACCTGCGATGTTGGTGGTTGGGGTGAGTATCCAGTAATGGTGTCAGCGCCGTGGTGGCTGTGGGCTATATAAGGGGTAGCAATCTTCAGCTGCATCCACTTCCTGTTAAGGAGGTGGAACGAAGTGACTATAATGAAACGCAAGCCAGCGCATGCGCAATGGGACCTAAAGTCATGCACGCGCGTAGCGTTGGAAGGCTGTTTACGCTTCCTGGTTACAGGAAGTGAAACGCAGCATAGCAGCGGTGAGGCGCACGCTGGCAGTTGCGCAGAGTTGCTGAAGAGCCGCGCATGCGCACAGCGTTTTGTATGTGAGTAAATGGATGGGAGCAGTAACTATATAGAGCAGGGGAATCCATTACTATGCAGGTAATCGGCTGAACTGGGTTACATAGAAATATATGTAATGAGTGGAACGTGCATACCCTAATACAAACCTATGGTATAAGGTGCTGGAAAAGGTGTATCTATAGTGCTGGACACGTGACATCCTATAGTGGATAGTGAAACACTATATGGTGCAGCAGGGAATTTTCACGTGACTAATGGAACCTGGAAGGCAAAAGAATATAAGGATGCAATTAGCCAAAATTATCAAAAATAATGCATCCTAATAATGCATCCCTGTTAGTCATAGTAAAGGGGCTAATGGCATAAAAATTCAAGGGGATTTTCTGTAACTTTTCATCAAAATTCATACATTTTTATAAATATATATCACCAACCAAAATGGTCTTATGGCAGCCGGTTCTTCTCTTTTTCTCTTATTGAAAGTAAGCTCTTATGGTTAGCAGGGTCTTTTCTCTCCTATAGCATATAAGCTGTTACGTTCAGCAGTAGAGATGAGCGGTTTTGTGGAGGTTCGCTTCACTAGCAGCCAAGGAGCTGAACCTCCACTGGCTTGAGCTTGACCCGAACCCCGGAGCAAGTAACTGATTGGCATTTTGAGTCTCTGCCCACAAGCAGACAGTCATAAGCAGATCATTTCCAGGGGAGGGTGGATGGGATTTTTCAAACAATATTTTGGGTTGTACACTACATGCAACCATGCTGATGTTATGCCAGTGTGCATTCTTCAAACACTGCAAGTGGTTAACACAGGGCTAAGCACCAAGCATACCTGTGTACAACATTTCTCACGTGGGTGAAGTTTGCACATAAAGCATCTAAACCTTGAATCTGAACTTTGATTTTTTAAGTTGTTGTTTGGTTCAAAAATTAAAACTCGGGTTCGCTCATCTCTAGTCAGCAGGTTTCTTTTCATCTCCTCTCCTAAAACAGGTCTTTTCTAAGTAACTAGAATCTACTTTTTTGAGACTCATGCAAATTTATTCATCAAGGATTTTTTTTTTTAAATAATTTGGGGAAGTTGCTGAATTCAAATTTAAAAATATCTGCTCCTCTCTACTTATTACTAAATTAAGTGACACATTTCAAATTTGAAAAAGTGGAAGGAGTCAACAATGTGAATACTGTTTTTGGCATGAACGGGGTTAAAGCATTTTCTTAGAATCTCTTGGGATTCATTGTCCTGAATTTTGTGACACTAAAAGTGCAGTGAACTCTGGACCATATTTACAGCCACTCCATAATAGTTACTTTACATTTGAAATTATCAGTGCATCATGATACTTTCCTTCTCCCCAGTGCATAATATTAATGCATCTTAATTCTTTAACTGTGCGAGCATTGTAAAACCACATTGTTCATGTCATGTGCAGTGTTTAGATTTTATGGGTGGATGCACTTCTCTGCTTTTAGGCTTTTAAAAAATGCAATACTAAATATCTCACATATGAATTTTATCTATTTGGCCATATAAAATGAACTGTGCTTTGTAGCTGTAGTGGTAGCATAATGTTTTTGTTTGGATGCATTATTAAGGGTGAATATGCACATAGAGTCCACTTGTGTCTCAGTTAGTTTTGTATAGTATTGTCAATAATAAATGAGTCTTTAAAAATGTTTTAAAAACTAAAATGTGCTATATTTACATTAAATACACGTAGGCATATTGCTCATTCCATATCTAGCAGACTTGATGCTGTCCTTAAAAATCAAGGTTGTCATACAAAATACTAGATATAGTAGTTTTTGATGTGGGAAATATTCATTTTTCCATCACCTAATTTGAGTAAAACTGAAGTTTTTGTAATGCAAGTAATTGACTTTATTTTTATGCTATGGGTTTAATGACATTTTCTTAAAATTATTTTTATTTATCATGAGATATTGATTATAATCCTATTTTTCAAATAGGGTGTACTCATTTTTGTTGATCAACCTCATAAGAAAATATACGTTTGGTCATATATATATTTTTATATATTCTTTTAAATAGCTATATAGTGTAGCACTGAGTAATGCAAACTATTTTTCTTACTTAAAGGAATATTTCACAAGGTTTTGCCATCTAATCTGAGTGGAGCATAATGTAGAGACTCATTATGTCACTTATTGGGCTGCTTGATGTTGTTTTGATGAAATCATTGACTTAGCAGTGGGAGATTATTGCTAGAGAACCAATAAACCTTCTGTCGGGAAACTGTCCACATTCATGAGCTTCGTACAACTTACAGTAAACTCTCATTTCCTGCTTTCTGTGTAGACAGAGAAAACTGCTTATTGGCTGGAAAACAATGTCATGGCAAGAGGTGAAAATACTCTGTTTTTATTTTAATTAGGATCCTAAATTTATTAGGCTGGGTTGTTCAGAAGTGAACAATCCCTTTTCAACATTGGTTCACTATCACACATCCTAAGTTTTATGCACTGGTTCTATCCTTTATAGTTTTTGGTTGGAACACATATCTACTATAATCTTGGTTTTATTCACGCAACCTTTTTCTGCAGATTAACGGTACACAAAAATATTCTGACATTTATGCTACTTTATATGAAAACTATTTTACAAATTTTTCCCATTGGTATTACACACCAGCTAGACCAGAGTTCTCAAACATGCGGCCCCTCAGGCTGCTTTGTGCGGCCCCCAGCCCCGTGCCCCTGTTGACTATCGAGGCCAGTGCAGTGGCCGCAGCCACTGTCTGCGATTTATGTCAGATGATTGTTTTGCGGGCTCTGCGCTCTCAGAGTCAAGCGCTGTATGCACAACTATTCCTTCAATGGAAACTGCCTGACCTCAGCTGCTTACCTATGATTGGCGGACGGCTACGGCTGCGTTGGAAACGTTGAGCTCAGAGAGCTTGACTCTGAGAGCGCAGCACTGGCAAAACAATCACGTGACATAAATCGCTGACGGGGGCTGCGGTCCCTGCACCGGCCACGATAGTCACCGGGGGCACGGGCCTGCAGACAGCAAGAAGCAGAGATGAGGAAGCAAGAAGACAGGTGAGAGGAATGTGGGGTTTTGGGTTTTTTTGCATGTTTGTGTGTATGTGAAGGATGGAAAATTAATCTCTTAGGAACCTATGACGTACTGGGTATGTCAGGACTCCCTGGTACTTAAGAACCCATGACGTACCTAGTACGTCATTGAAAAATCGTGGCCCCGGTTGCTGCGATCGCTTTGCAAATACTTTAGATTCGGGAGGAAGGGACCTCTGCCTGACCTCAGGAGGGGTGTTTCCCCCTCCCCAGACCTACGGAGGCTGTGATTGGCTGACGAATGCCTCTCAGCCAATCACAGCCACTGTAATGTTTGAGCCATTGAAAATGGCTAACACATTGAAATCCAGCCATGATCAGTACAGCTATAGCACTGATCATTGGCTGGAGCTGGGTGACCTCTGTTTCACCCACCCCGAGCTCTGATTGGAGAGACCAGCCTTGTGACTGATCTCTCCAATCACTGTGGATCTAGGGCCAGAGATCGCTCCCCTCAGCTTCACTCCGGCTTCTGTGGAAGCAGAGGAGAGCGATCGGTAAGTTATAGCACCACTGCCCCCTTTCAGCCGCCACCACATTACTATACGATGGGGACATTAGAATAGGGACAAGGTGGGCACATTACTATAGAATATGGACAAGGTGGGCACATGACTATAGGATGGGGACATTACTATAGAATAGGGACAAGGTGGGCACATGACTATAGGATGGGGACATTACTAAAGGATGGGGACATTACAAGGATGGGCACAATAGTATTGGATGGGAACATTACTGTAGAATGGTGACAAGGTTGGGGACATTACTATAGGATGGTGATAAGGTGGGCACATTACTATAGGATGGGAACTAAGATGGGAACAGTACTACAAGGATAATGACATTACTACTAGGGGACAAGGATGGGAAACATTACTATAGATAGGGATAAGGGATTTTTTTATATATATATATATATATATATATATATATTTAAACAAAGAATGTACACATTTGTTATAACAAACAAGTGAAAAATGTAAAAAATCAGTGGTCCAAAGGTGTGTAAAAAAATAATATATGGTACCAATAAAAATGTTACTTTGTCCTGCAAAGAATGCGGCCCCCCCAAATTATTTTATATCCTCTGTGTGGCCCATACACACAGCCAAGTTTGAGACCCCTGAGCTAGACTGTAAAATTTTCCCAGATCAATCAGACTCAAGTTGGAGGAATTGCGCCCAAAACGCAACATCATCCATATTTTTTTTGTCATGGCCAAAAATTAGGCCCCTTTGGAATAAAATGTCCCTTTAAATAATTAAAATGATTAAGAAGGACACTGTTAATATTTCTCACCATTTGTCCCTCCTTTCCCTCCAGGTGGAAGCTCTTCCAACTGAGATAGGATACATTGCTTTACGCATCTTTGCAGCTACAAAAAACCTTATTTGCTGCAAATGGAAATCAGCAGAAATTCCATCAATCACTAACATTATAGAAATTGTTTCTACCCATAATTTATTTGAACTGGTCCTCGCCTTAAAGAATAATATGAAAAAATACCATGCTAGGTGGGCTTCTTGGAACTCAATTTTCCTATTGAATAAGTATATTCCATGTTCGTAATAAACCTTATTTTTTTTGCTAGTTTTATTATCAACCACTGCACATATATTAAAAATCTTTTGTTTTTAGTAACTTTTTGGACTCAGATGATCTTCTTTATTCTCATCCCTACGCCTGCTCTCCAAGTTCTTGTTCCCCTTTTTCCTTCCCCCTTCTCCCATTCTTTTTGTTATCTTTTGTACCTTGCTTTCTAGACCTTCTCTTTTTCATTTTAGGTAGTTGATGATATGTGAATTGTTATATTTAGACGCTTAAAAAGGGTATTAATACTTTTGTTGGGTATTGTTTACTTTTTATTTTCACATGTTCCCAGAACCCCCCTTTCCCAGTTATTGTGTAAAATCCCTCAATAAAAATACCTTTGATAAAGAAACAAAAAATATGGTGACGTGTTTGAGTAATGTGCAGTTCGCAGCCAAAATTTATAGATGTGAATGGATGGATCCATGATGTAACAGAGAGTACACATATGCCAATTATATAACATTTGTGTGCTGTGGATTAAAAAATATATAGATGTGACTTTGATCAAACAAGCATTTAAATTCAACCTCATTTTAGCCTAAGCAATCTTTTGAACTATTTTACTCACTGATTGACAGCTAACTCTGCATCTTTAAAACACATTTTTACATGCGCCAGCAAAAAAAGGGTTTTGTAATGCGTAGTGGTCCATAACACCAATGAGGCATAGTAGAAAATTATTGAGTGTAAATATAGTCATGGCCAAAAGTGTTAACACTCTTTAAATTGTTCCAGAAAGTGAAGTATTTCATTCAGAAAAATATAGCTATTTCACATCTTTTTTATACATCACTTTATTTCCTTTGTGTGTATTGCAACTGCACAAAAAACAGAGAAATAAATGCAAATTGGTACTAATTTAACACAAAACCCCAAAAATGGTCAGGATAAAAATGTCAGTTCCTTTCCAAAATTCTGTACAAATAACTTTGTTTCCAGCATGTGATGGTCGTTCAAACTCACATGTGACAAGTAACAGATGTGAGCAATATGAAAATCATACATGAAACCAGTCTCTGTGTGTCTGTGTGTCCCACTAAGCATGGAAAACATCAATAAAAGAGAAATCTCTGAGGGCTTGAGAACCAAATTGTTGAAAACTATCAACAATCTCAAGGCTGCAAGTCCATCTCCCGAGATCTTGATGTTCCTTTTTTCTCAGTGCACAAAAATAATAAAGACATTTACAACCCAGGGCCCTGTAGCCAAACCCCCTGGACGTGAATGGCAGACAAAAAAATGATGAAAAATTGAATTGCAGGATATACCGGATGGTGGATTAGCAACCTCAATAAAGTTCCAAATAAAATCAAGCTATTATGCAGGCTCAGCATGTATCAGTGTTAGTGCAAACTAACCATCAATAATTGAATGAAGGGAAATGCTATGGCAGGAAATCCAGGGGGACCCCATTGCTGACACAGAAATATAAAAAAGCTGGGCTGCAGTTTGCCAAAATGTATGCGAGCAAACCAAACTCCTTCTGGGAAAGCGTCTTGTGGACAAAAAAGACCAAGATAGAGCTTTTGGTAAAGCACATCATTCTACTGATTGAAGAAAATAGGATGAGACCTACAAAGAAAAGAACACATTACCTACAATCAAATATGGTGGAGAATCAAATATATTTTGGGGTTGTTTTGCTGCCTATAATACTGGGTGCCTTGACTGTGTACAAGGCATCATGAAATCGGAAGATTACCAAAGAATTTTTGGTCCCAATATAGTGCCTATTGTCAGAAAGCTGGTTTTGCATACTAGATCATGGGCCTTCCAGCAGTACAATGACCCCAAACACTTAAAAAAAACACACAGAAAGTACTGGAGAGTTCTGAAGTGGCCAGAAATAAGTCAAGATCTAAATCCAATTGAACAGCTGTAAAGATATCTTAAAATTGTATTTGGGAAAAGGCACCCTTTGAGAGACTTGAAGCAGTTTACAAAAGAAGACTGATTCAAAACTACAACTATAGGTGTAAGCTTGTTGATGTTAATAATAAGCAACTTATTACAGCTATTTATTCCAAATGGTGTGCAACCAAATATTAAGTTGATGGTGCCAACAATTTTGTCCAGCCCATTTATGGACTTTTGTGTGAAATTATGTCCAATTTTCTTCTATTTTCTATTCCTCTTTTTAGTTTTTTTTTGTGTGTGTTTATCCAATACACACAAAGGTAATAAACATGTATAAAATAATATTTTTAACTGCAATATAATTTGTGGAGAAATCCTTCATTCTATGTAACAATTTCAAGGTTGCCACTACTTTCGACTGTGATTGTGTTTCAGTCACGGGGGTGGAGCCGGTGAAGGTTCAGTTACTGCTCTGTGTATGGAGATAAGAGGCTTTAAGTGCCCCTCATGCTGACAGATAAACTCTCTGCATTAGAACCAGCTATCAGTCAGTGCGGGTAGCCTGGTTACAGCCACCACTCTCCATTCACAGAGCGCTGACTGAACCTGGGCAGTTGCCATCCTGTGACTGAAATCCAAATGCTACCAGGAGGAAAAAAGTTATTTTCCTCCCAGCAGTGAAGTTTATCGTGCTGGTGCTGGGCAGGTTCAGATTAATCCAATATCTGCAGGTTAATAGCATTTTTTAACTTGACAAGTTCCCTTTAAAGATATAAAAAGCATTATATATAGTCATGGTCGAAAGGATTAAAGTGCTTTTTGTCATGATCCAAGCCGGCTTTCCCTGATGATGGTTACACCCAGCTCTGGCCTGATCCTTTCTTGGGTTAACTTCCCTTGCCTCGTATTGGATCCCAGGACGCTATATGTTGCCTCTCTACCTATGGCTCAGTGCCAGTGATATTTCTGCCTTGCAGCATGTATACTGGCTCTGGTGAGTGTTCCTGATCTGTTCTGCCTCCCTGCTATTGTTGTTTGTGTTTCCCTCTGCATACTTCTACTCCCAGCTTCTGACTCGGTTCTGCTTTCTGACTTTGATATTGATCCTCCCTTTGCAGTGACTCGACTTTCCTGGCTAGACCCTGACTGTTTGACTACTCTTTTGCCCCCTGGTGATTTGCCTGTTAACTTTGCTGAAGTTACTCTGCTGTACTTCAGCTGCCTTTCCTTTACAGTGTTTCATTGTCTCTCCTTCACTATTCTGCTGCCACCTAGTGGGGATTACACTGTACTGTGTCTTACTAGCCTTTGTACAGCGTGACAGTTTTGCTCCTGACAGCGGGGTTTAATGTGCAGGTGAAGGAGCCAGCGGGGACTCTGCTGAGGCTGGGTGTTGAAGTCGTGGTACCCCCAACCGGCTCACTCCATGAAAAAGGGGGAATGTCTGTGGGGATGGTAGTGGTATGCTGACATTCCTCTCTGTCTTCACATTCACTTTCAGCAACAAAGAGACAGACTCTTTAAACCTCTTTGCTTTATTTTCTTTACACATATCTTCAGTTTCTAAGGCAGAAAACCTTTTCTTCTCCATGCATATCAGTTTCCTTCCTTTCTATGCTTACTATTCCGGCTGTCAGAGGTTTCCATCGGCTTCCTGGGTTACCAATCTCTCTTCCTGTGAATATGGGTGCTCTGGCCATGCTGACCTCCCTCTTCTTGGGGAACCTTAGCAACCTTCTTGCCAGTCCGAAAACAACAGGTCGACCTTCTTTCCTTCAGGAGTCACCCAACTATCCTCCACTCCGTATTGCTCTGCAACCTCCTGCTTCCTTGTCTCAGCTTCACTACTTTCTGATCCCTTCCTTCTCCCTCTCTAATGCCCTCCCCACTCTGCTAAACTCCTCCTTCCCCCTCCTGCACACAACTATGGGAACCCTATGCCCTCTAGTGGTGAACCACGCAAACTACACCTCAACCTACCCTTCTATTTAGCTCCTGTCACCCCCTTACACAGGTGCTGGGCAGGTTCAGAATTTTATTAAAGTGCAGACTAAACCGATATCTACAGGTTAATAGCATTTTTCCACGTTACAGGTTCTCTTTAACATTAGTAATTAAGGGTCATGCTTTCTCTCAACATTCTGTTTAATAAAAGTGTTTATAGTAATTTAAACCTGTAATAAAAGGCTAAACCATTGGACACTTTCAAGCAGTTTCAGAATAAGTTTCACAATAAAAAAGGTATTTTGGCAGGAATACCTTGGTTTGGCTGTCAAGTATTTTGTGTAATAGGATTTTCCTGCTAAATCTAGTAGGAGTTTATAACCTCTTAGTTTAAGCTCCCTATTTGCAATCTTTTTTGGATTAGGACAGCCACAGGGGCTGTGAGTCTAGCTCTTCAGGAATGGGATTACATGAATTGGGTGATGCGAGTTATAGTGGTTAAATCACTGCAGTTCTCTTTACTAGGTTTCTATTTCAACTATTTCCAACTGTTATTCTTAAACAGCTGATGTTTCCCTATGGCATATCTGTTTTTAAAGTTTAGTGAATTCGTGTGATAGAGAAAACATGGCTATTCACTTATTTTATTTTTTTGTGGTGTTTTTAGCAATTTCAAAGCTAATCTGCATGGGTAGAACTGCAGGGAGGAGGGAATGGACAGCAGCTGTACAAATTATGAGATAAAAGTGTCTCGGAATATCTCAATCTCCCTGTAAGCACTGTAACTAAACAGTAGTTACAGAAGACAGCTCTGCCCTTATACAGCTGAGCTTAAAATAAGCCATACAGTAAGCAGGTCAACATCACATGTATTTACTTTTCTTCATTTCTTACTGGACAGATGGTTTAAGATTTTTAAAGAGAATGCAAAAATAGAGTACTACTGCCTGGAAACTGGACCCAATCTTTGCAAAACACCAGAAATAACCAACCCAGCTACTCTGTACCTACTAGTATTTTGGCTGCAGTGATGACGTGATGCCAACAGCAAGAATCACTGCTGTAGCCAGCCATTGACTCAGTGGCTTGTTCTCAGAGCTCAACGGCTGTACCAAAGTTGACTGCATGTCACTGCACTAGCCAATCAATGAGCTATTTTACTCACTTACTAAGATATTTTCCTTTCTGAAGGCGGACAACATCTTTAAGCATTGGCATAAGTAAAATAATGACACTATGGTTTCCAATATTTCAAAAAACTATAGGTTACAAGCATGGCACTTCTGATGGAGAATGGGTGCTCTGGTAGGATCCTACTCCATAGAACAATTATAATGAAGCCAGGCACTCCAAAGTGATGCAAAACAATGATTTTTATTAACAACAGCCAACAGTTCTGTCATCAGAAAGCACGGAGTATCCACCGCTAGTGTGTGGAGAGATAATCCAGCAGTGCATACCGCATGCTTTCCAGTTCTCCTGACACCCGACACTGGCGAGCTGTGGATCCCAGATCACTTAGAGTGGTTGTGACCATTCAGTTACCCATATAGGCAGTAACTATTATAGCATTAATTCACCGTGCTAGGATTTATATGACCTATGGATCCCATTGCACTAGCGGTATATATCACATGTATTTCTATCTAGTACCAAAAAAATTTTTTTGATACAGTCCATTGTCTCGCTCCTCCTTTTTTCCCAATTTTGGTTGTCCTTTTTCAATGATTTTGATCTCTATGAAGACCAATAGCTGATTTTTTCCTTAAACATCCTCATCAGTCACTATCAGCTGTCTACATCGCTATATAATTTCCCATTCTCCACGCCACATACAGTATTATATATATCTGGGGGTTTTTTTGTTTTTTTTTCTCTTCATAATCATTTGGTCTCAATTTTCCATATTCATATATACACAGCTAGTTCCTATTGATAAATATCAAAATTGTGACCGAAACATCTGATAACTGAACTGTTGGATGTTTTTAATAAAAATCATCATTTTGCATTACTTTGAAGTGCCTGGCTTAATTCTAATTGTTCAGGATAGTTTAGGAGGTATGGGACCCATAGCACCCAAAGTATCACATGACAGATTATATGATAGGTCAAGTGATTAATACACAGGTGCTCTGGTGCACATCTGTAGATGAGAAAAAGCTGGGGGGGGGGGGTTTATGTATAGTGTTATATATAGCCTAGTGCTCTGCATATTAGCGGTACTATGTAATAACGGTACTACATGTAACAAAAGAACAGTATTTATTATTGAATGGAGCTATACATAAGAATAAAGAATGCTTTATTATACACAGTGGATCTCTCAGAGTGCATTGTTTAATTGCCTGTTTAAACAAACAGCCGATTATTGGTCATTTTTTGCCGGTGGATGGTCCATATAAACATTCCCCTATACAGAATAAATATTAATGTCCAGTAAGTTACCACTAATATATTTTCTTATTATTGCCTTTTTCTTTTTCATATTGTAAAACCTTCATGTTGATGTCTTAATGCAAAAACTGCCACACTGATCACTGCACCCTTTAAAGCACCACTCAAGCTTTTTTTATTGCACCGCTGGAGTGGTGCTTTAAATCCAAGTCCCCTACACCCTGTATTATACACAGTTTCTGGAGGTTTCATCTTCTTTCATATTTGCTTTTTCTCTTGTCAGTCTCTTGCAGATTATGACCTTCCAGCATGCACCAGTATTTCATAGAATGCGTTGGGGGTCCCAACTCAATACATCTTTAGGAGATCCGTGTTCTGACTTTTATAGAGATGCATTGTGAATTTGTTACTTAACCTCTGACTACCGAAAAGTCAGATGTTACAGTTACAAGATGCCGCCTTAGGACTGGAGTGGCATTAGTAAACGTTGAAGCCAACAGTAGGTGAGTATATGACAAGGCGTAGGGGGCTAAGATACAATGCGCCACTCCAGCGCTGAAGGAGAAAAGTGCTGGAATGGTGCTTTAAAATATAATAGGTCACATATAAAGTATATCACAAAAGTGAATACACCCCTCACATTTTTCTAAATATTTAATTATATCCTTTCAAGGGATAAAATTGAAGATAAGACACTTTGATACAATGTAAATTAGTGAGTGTACAGATTGTATAACAGTGTATATTTGGTGTGCCCTATAAATAACTCAATACACATCCAATAATGTCAAAACTGCTGGCAACAAAAGTGAGTACTCCCCAAATTTAAAATGGTTCATCTTGTGCCATTTTTTCCTCCCCAGTGTCATGTGACTAATTAGCATTACAAGGTTTCAGGTGTGAATTAGGAACAGGTGTGTTTAATTTGGAGTTATTGCTGAAACACTCTGTCATATTGGTCACTGGAAGTTCAACATTGCACCCCATGGCAAATAATTATCTGAGGATCTGAAATAAAGTATTGTTGCTCTGTATGCAGATGGCCTAGGCTGTAAGAAGATTGCAAACATCCTGGAATTGAGCTGCAACACATTGGGCAAGATCATATAGCAGTTTAACAAGACAGGTTCTACTCACAGCAGTCCTTGCCATTATCACACTAAGAAATTAAGTGCATGTGCTGACCAACATATCCAGAGGTTGTCTTTCTAAAATATACATGAATGCTGCCAGCATTACTGAGGGGTTAATGGGGAGGTGTGTTCAGCCTGCGCTCAGACCATATGCTGGACACTGCATCAAATCAGTCATACTATTGTCTCAGAATGAAGCCTCTTCTAAAAATGATGCACAAGAAAGTCTGCAAACATTTTGCTGAAGACAAGAGGACTAAGCATGTTGACAACTGGAACTATGTTCTGTGGTCTGAGATCAAGACATACTTATTTGAATCAAATGTTTTCAAGAGTGTGGAGTGTCAATCAAATGAGGAGTACAAAAACAATTGTGTGTTGTTTACAGTCAAGGATGGTGGTGGGACTGTTATGGTGTGGAGCTGTAAGAGTGCTGCCAGCTGTGGAGAGATACAGTTAATTGAGGCAACAAACAATGCCAATACCAACAAGTACTGTGAAAAACTGAAACAGAGAATGATCCCCTCCCTTCTGAAATTGTCCCAAAGGAGAGTATTCCAACATGATTATGACCTCAAAGACACCTCCAAGATGACCAGTATCTTGCTAAAAAATACTGAGGGTGGTGGCTTCAAAAGCATGTCTCCAGACCTAAACCCTATTGACCATCTGTGAGACATCCTCAAATGGAAGGTGGAAGAGCTCAAGTTCTCTACCATCCACCAACTCTGCCATGTCGTCAAGAAGGAGATGAAGAGGATTCCAGTAGCAACCTGTAAAGCTCTAGTTAACTCCATGACCAAGAGAGTTAAGGTTCATGAAAATAATGGTGGCCACACAAAATATTGACACTTTTTGTATAATTTGTCCATGTTCAGTTAGGGGATACTCACATTTGCTGACAGCGGTTTTGACATTCATGGCTGTGTTGAGTTATTTAGAGAGCACACCAAATTTACACTGTTATGTTATACAAGCTGTACACTGACTACATTATATCAAAATGTCATGGCTTCAGTGCTGTAGCATAAAAATATATAAAATATTTACAAAATGTGAGAGATATACTCATTTCTGTGATTTGCTGTATTTATACGTTTCTTTCCATAATAAGAAATCTCCCAGACTGCACTGCTGAATACAAACATGATCCATTAATATTAATATTAGCCATTATTGAACAAACTATTCCAAATGTAAATTGACAGTTCACCACTGTGCCCACATTAAATATAATTAATCAGTTTTCCCCACCCAATGAATTCTTTAACTAGTTAACCGCTGTGTTCTTTACCCTAATTCTCTAGCAGTCACTCTACTGCATCATCAACGTCCCACCACGGTACACATCTGACTTCTACAATTCATTATATTTACATGTCCCCATCCCCCAATGCATAATGTCATTTCCTCTCTCCTATCTCCCAATCTCAATTTATTTTAGTATAATATCCTCTCTCCCACCTCCCACTGTCAAATCATTTTAATTTCCATTCACCCACGCCAATTTCATTCACTTTGTGAAAAATAGAAAAGTTTTTAGTACTTACCTCTTCATACAGTCAAATTTTGGTGTGTTGACATCATTGCATCAGCTGTGTAAGTGTTCCACCATTCTTTACTGCAGGCAGTGTAGCTTCAGGAAGGCTTCCTGCCTGGTGATAAGAATTTGCGTGGTAGCCTAGATTGCCTCAACTATAATCTGCCTATGGCTACAACAAACTATTACATTGATCAATGAGAGTAGCACTGAAGAATTAGTCTTCAAAAGTTTGCTCGTAGTCTGTAACGATGGAAACACATTGTTTTACATAGGAGCAGTAAGCCATAAATGTAGAAGTTTAATAAAGGAGAAAACTTTTGGAAGGATGAGCAAGTTACTTTGTCTGTCTTTTTTAACAGACAGATTTAGCAAAGTTAAAAAGCTCAAGCATGAAAATCTGCAGCAAAACATACTGCGTCCAGCAGAGGTGTGATAAAAAAAAATCTCGGAGCCCAATAGCAAGAGTCCATATTGGGAGCTTCCCAAATGATTAGCAGAGGCTCAGGGCATATAGGTGCAATCACAGAAGGGCATACCTCCCAACTTTTAGCACAGACATAGAAACATGTTATGTGACATGTACACAGTGCTAGAAGGTTTTAAAGCCCTTTAGTATTCTTACCCACTATGATATGATTTTATGCCCTCACAGCCCCCATACAATAGTATGGCCTCCACAGTTCCCTTATTCAGTATGATGAAGCACAAAGCTCCACATACAGAAAGATGGCCCCCTTCAGCACACTACACCAAATGATGACCTCAACAGTTGTCTCACCCAGTATTATTGTTTGCTCTGTTTTACAGGATTATGGTCCCCAAAACCTATCACACCATATATGATGGACCTAATAGCCCCATGAAAATAGTTTATGAGGCCCACAACTCACCATATGGAATAGAATTGAACCCACAGCCATCCACTCAAAGTATAACGAATTTCACAGTCCCCTACACAGACCCCTATTCTCTATACAGCATGTATACCCTTCACAGGGTAAGGTAGATTCTTTAGCATATCACTCTATGTATCATGGACCTCACAGCCCACTACAAAGTACATGATGGACGCCACAACCCCCAACATACACTGTGTGCAGAATTATTAGACAAGTTACATTTTAGAGGATTTTTTTAAATTGATCAACAAATATCTTCTCAATAAACCCAAAAGACTCATAAAAATCAAAGCTTAATATTTTTGGAAGTTGGAGTGTTTTTTTTTTTACATTTCGCTATCTTAGGAGGATATCTGTTTGTGCAGGCAACTATTACTGTGCAGAATTATTGGGCAACTTAATAAAAAACAAATATATTCCCATCTCACTTGTTTATTTTCACCAGGTAAACCAATGTAACTGCACAAAATTTAGAAATAAACATTTCTGACATGCGAAAACAAAACCCCAAAAAATTAGTGACCAATATAGCCACCTTTCTTTATGATGACACTCAACAGCCTACCATTCATAGATTCTGTCAGTTGCTTGATTTGTTTACGATCAACATTGCGTGCAGCAGCCATCACAGCCTCGAAGACACTGTTCCGAGAGGTGTTCTGTTTTCCCTCCCTGTAGATCTCACATTTTATGAGGGACCACAGGTTCTCTATGGGGCTCAGATCAGGGCAACAAGGGGGCCATGTCATTACTTTTTCATCCTTTAGACCTTTATTGGCCAGCCACGCTGTGGAGTAGTTGGATGCATGTGATGGAGCATTGTCCTGCATGAAAATCATGTTTTTCTTGAACGATACCAACTTCTTCCTGTACCACTGCTTGAAGAAGTTATCTTCAAGGAACTGGCAGTAGGTCTGGGAGTTGAGCTTCACTCAATCCTCAACCCAAAAAGGTCCCACAAGTTCATCTTTGATGATACCAGCCCATACCAGTACCCCACCTCCACCTTGCTGACATCTGAGTCGGAGTGGAGCTCTCTGCCCTTTACTGATCCAGCCTCTGGCCCATCCATCTGGCCCATAAAGAGTAAAGCCTGCTTTACACGAGACGACCGATTGTGCGATTTCACAATTGATCTTAGCCGCCCCCGTGGTTTGTGCGTCACGGGCAAATCGCTGCCCGTGTCGCACAAAGTCGTGAAACCCCGTCACACGTACTTACCCGCTGAGCGACCTCACTGTGGGCGTCGAACGTCCATTTCCTGAATGGGGAGGGACGTTCGGCGTCACAGCGACGTCACACAGCCGCCGGCCAATAGAAGCGGAGGGGCGGAGATGAGCGGGATGTAAACATCCCGCCCACCTCCTTCCTTCCGCATAGCCGCAGGGAGCCGTGGGATGCAGGTAAGCAGAGTTCATCGCTCCCGTGGTGTCACACGGAGCGACGTGTGCTGCCACGGGAACGATGAACAACCGGCACAAGTAAAAATAAACGATATTATGAAACTGAGCGACGAGTACATGCCTCCCGATTTGTGAGTGATACTGCGTCGCTCAGAGGTTTCACATGAGACGACGTCGTGTATGATGCCGGATGTGCGTTACGAAAACCGTGACCCCGACGATGCATCGCATGATCCGTCGTCTCGTGTAAAGCACCCTTAACTCTCATTTCATCAGTCCATAAAACCTTTGAAAAATCAGTCTTAAGATATTTCTTGGCCAAGTCTTGATGTTTTATCTTATGTTTCTTGTTCAAAGGGGGTTGTTTTCAGCTTTCCTTACCTTGGACACGTCCCTGAGTATGGCATACCTTGTGCTTTTTGATACTCCAGTAATGTTGGAGCTCTGAAATATTGCCAAACTGGTGGCAAATGGCATCTTGGCAGCTTCACACTTGATTTTTCTCGATTCATGGGCAGTTATTTTGCGCCTTTTTTGTCCAACACGCTTCTTGCGACCCTGTTGGCTATTTGCCATGAAACGCTGGATTGTTCGGTGATCACGCTTCAAAAGTTTGGCAATTTCAAGACTGCTGCATCCCTCTGCAAGACATCTCACAATTTTGGACTTTTCAGAGCCCGTCAAATCTCTCTTCTGACCCATTTTTCCAAAGAAAAGGAAGTTGTCTAATAATTAGATCCAAAAGGAGACAGAATCAGGCTGCACTCGGTGGCATCTAGATGAAGAATCTAATCAAAATAATTCATACCAAGGGGTGCAGGTGGTGGGGTAGGGCGAGGACAAAGTCACAATGCTGGACGATGGCGAGCCATTTTGCACCTTTGTGCTTCTATGGGTCCAGTGACCCGTGGAAGCACAAAGGTGCGAAACAGCTCACCGTCGTCCAGCGTTGTGACTTTGTCCTCACCCCACCACCTGCACCCCTTGGTATGAATTCTTTGGATTAAATTCTTCATCTTGGTGCCACTGAGTGCCACCTGATTGTGTCTCCTTTTGGATTTGCACATGGTCTATGCCCTAGGACGTGCACCCAGCTCCTATGCTTTCTAAGAATGAACAAACAGCAGCCTCTCTCTATGGATTAGCGGTGCCCAGTTTCCCTCACTCTTGATATGCCTAATAATTAAGCACACCTTATATAGAGTGTTGATGTCATTACACCACACCCCTCCTCATTACAGAGATGCACATCACCTGATTTACTTAATTGGTAGTTGGCTCTCAAGCCTATACAGCTTGCAGTAGGACAACATGTATAAAAAGTATCATGTGATCAAAATACTCATTTGCCTAATAATTCTGCACACAGTGTAATGTATCATGGACCTCACAGCATCCCACACCATATATAATTGTCCATATATAATAGACTACAAAACCCCTCACACAGTATGATGAACCCTACAGCCCCTCAAACAGCAGGATGTGATCTCACAGCTCCCCTACACCATGTATGATGTCCTTCATTATGCTCTTTTCAATTGACAAAATAAAATAAAAATGTCACCAAACTGTCTTGCTTGCTGCTTTGGTCTATGATGTGTGGAGATTCATTCATTCATTGATAGTATCATTAATTCACAGATATACTGCTCCATATTGAAAGAGAAGATGCTGCCATCACTCTGTGCTTTGGTAGATGTGCACTTCTACAATATGACAATGGTCAAATACACATATCTAAAGCCAGTGTTGCATTTCTGAGGAAGAACAGGATGAAAGTATTTTAGTGGCCAAATATGTCACCTGATCTTAACCCAATTGAATACTTAAAGGGAATTCTGATGAGACAAATTGAACAACACTCTCCATCAGGCATGTAGGCCGCCCTAAAAGAAGTTGTTTTTGACTAATGAAAAAACATGTTATAATTTATCACCAACTTGTTCATTCCATGCCTTGAAGACTTCATGTTATTAAAAATCATGGAGCTCATACAAAATACTAGATATAGTAGGTTTTTATGTGGTTTGTTTTAATTTATAAACGCAATAATTTGATTAAGGGTACCCTTATACAAGTGTATAAAAATTGGACAATGTTTTATCATAGCAGTTGCTCCGCTCCATTGTTATACTATACGGCACTGCTGACCAGCGCTTTTTTTTCTATACGATTCACAATGACACAAAAATTGCTGCATGCTGCGACTGACAGAGTAAATTGTAAGTCAATGGTTGTGTGACATCCGAGTGCAGCCGATATATATGCCAGGACAGATAATGGAGATCTTTTCCTCACCTGTGCTACGATTGCATGACAGTAAAACATTATGCTCAAGCTCAGTGTAGAGTTTGAGCAGTGTCATTTCTATAATTCGGCTAATTCTCTCGCATTATAGAATATACGCTAAAACTGAACAATCTAATATGTAAAGCTGAGTGTACGTGTGTACGTGTGTCTATGTATGTATGGGAATTTGCACCGTCGCATATACAGTCACAACATTTTGCACAAACACCTCATGTGACTCAGGGAACATCAAAGACAATGTTTTGATGGGAAAATGTAACCCCGCGCTTTACAGTTACTCTCCTAAAAACCTGCCTCCATTAAAGTCAATGGACCTAGGAGCTACAAGTAATTATTAGCAGCTCTTATTGGTTGCAATAGGAACAAAGGACCTTCGTAGTATAAGAAGCTTTTGTGTGAGGTAATGGGATGTCGGTGGGGAGACAGATAGAGACAGAGAAGGAAAGAGACAGACAGGGAAAGAGACAGAGACAGACAGACAGGGAAAGAGACAGACAGGGAAAGAGACAGACAGATGGAGAAAGAGACAGTTGGGGAAAGAGACAGATGGAGAAAGAGACAGACAGGGAAAGAGACAGACCTGGAACAAGACAGACACAGATATAAAGAGAGACAGACAGACACAGACAAACACAGTGATATAGACAGAGATAGACATAGAGCTAGACAGAGACAGACAAAGAGACAAACAGACAGGGAAAGAGACAGACAGACATACAAAGAGACAGACAGACAGGGAAAGAGACAGACAGATAGGGAAAGATACAGACAGGGAAAGACACAAACAGAGACAGACAGAGACAGACAGACAAAGAAACAGACAGACAAATAAACAGACAGACACAGATAGACACAAAGAGACAGACACGGACAAAGAGACAAACAGGGAAAGACAGCGATAGAGAGAGACAGAGACTGGGAGAGAAACAGAGAGACAGTTACTATCCTGGGCAATGCCGGGTACTACAGCTAGATTGTAATAAAAGTTATAACAGAAATATTCTGTGAAGCTGATTCTTGTCACACTTTTGGAATTTTTTATTGTGTTCAGTAAGATATTGATTAAATCTTACTTTTCATATAGGGTGTACTCACTTATGCTGAGAACTGTATGCACAGTATGTGAAGTCTAGGTGAACATATTATATACCTTGGTGGATTGCTGTCCTTAAGGACAGGGAACTTCATCACGAGCCCTGTTTTTAGAAACATCAATGAAGCCATATAGAGTGGAGACAAGGCATACACAGCCAGAGTTTAGCTGGATAGTTTTTATTGTTGCATGTCCATATTTCTACCTGGATAAAATAACACTTTTGGAAACAGCAGAGCCAGACTTGTATAGTCCTTATGGTGGTTAGGAGGGTGGAAAGATAAAAAATATCCGGCAGGTTCCCTTTAACTTCAAGCACAGGACACATACTCTCACCTACTGCATTATACCAAATTCTTTTGTTTATTATATTTTTTTTCGGATGTCGTGGATGAAGTATATGCTGCACAACTCCTTGGTGAGATGGTCCTAAGACATTTTAATCCAGATATGTTCTTTGAATTTTGTGCAAGACTTGATTTATTTGTAACTTAGCAAATGATTCCCTTGTGTTATTACTTTGCCTCTAATATTTGTGCCTTGAGAACTTCAACTAGCACAGCGTTCTCTACTTTACTTTATTTCTGGGTCATAGCAAGTATGTCATTGTCTTAAAATAAAGAAAAAAAAAGAAAGCAGGCAATTTTTCATCCAAAACATTCAGTCTGTTAATCATTTACAAGGCTCCAGTAGTGATTTAGTAGACAGAATGTCTTTCAAAACACAACTGCCCTTTGCTAACACTCTAGTATACAAAATACAGCAGCATATTATACTTACACAACACAAGTTAATGCGTTCAATGTGTCACCGCTACAGAGAGGGTTTTTTTTAATTGTCCATCAGCTTTTACTGTCAGACCTACATTATATGAAGCCTAATGCAGTATTCCCATAAAGGCAAATGACAGTATATCCCTATGAAATGCTGGGACATGCTGACCAGTTGGGCCCTGACCGCTCCCACGCCACCATCAAATTTTAAAATGAGACACCAAAAGGGAATTTATCAAGTAGAACTTTAATTTTTTGTATTGCTTGTGGCTGTATTATCATTTTTTTCTTGTAATGTGTTAAAGTGATACTTATTTGATAAATTTATCATACCTTAAAGAATCAGTCCTATAAACTTTTTTTCCCTATACCTGTGTATATAAATATATATATATATATATATATATATATATATATATATATATATATATATATATATATATATATGATATACTGTAGTGTCAGTCTGTTAATTAAGTCCCCTATGGCCATCTTCTCCTCTATTCAGCATCTTTACAGTCCTTTTCAACATAGCATCACCACTATTCAGATTACCAAATCCATCTAAGCTCTAAGTGGGAGCTGTAATCTTTTTTAACCCCTTCACAACCTTGGACGGATCTATCCGTCAAGGATCGTGTCCCATTAAGCCCCGCCCCCTGCCGCGGGCAGGCGGCGGCGGTCGGCACACATATCAGCTGTTTTCAAGATCAGTGAGTGATCTCGTGACGTTCGGTGGTTGCCATCGTAGCACAGGGTCATGTGATGACGCCTGCAGCTACAAAGTTTCACTTTCGTTTTTCCTCGGCATGGAGCAGAGTTTAACCGGAAGTGACTGAATCTGCTGTTTACAGCTGTATAGCTGTGATCAGCAGATAGATAACAGCGATCGGATTGCTGATCGCTATAGCCCCCTAGGGGGACTAGTAAAATAAAAAAAAAGTAAAAAAAAAGTTTAAAAAAAAAAAACAAAAAACCTAAAAGTTCAAATCACCCCCCTTTCACCCCATTGAAAATTAAAGGGTTAAAAAATAAATAAATATACACACATTTGGTATCGCCACGTTCAGAAATGCCCAATCTATCAAAATATAAAATCAATTAATCTGATTGGTAAACAGCATAGTGGCAAAAAAATTCCAAACGCCAAAATTTTTTGGACGCCGCATGTTTTACGCAAAATGCAATAACAGGCGATCAAAACGTAGCATCTGCGCAAAAATAGTACCATTAAAAATGTTAGCTTGAGACGCAAAAAATAAGCTATCACTGAGCCATAGATCCCGAAAAGTGAAAACGCTACGTGTTTCGGAAAATGGGGCAAAACGTACGCCACTTTTATTGGACAAACTTGTGAATTTTTTTTAACCCCTTAGATACAAGTAAACCTATACATGTTTGGTGTCTACAAACTCGCACTGACCTGAGGCATCACATACATACATCAGTTTTACCATATAGTGAACACGGTGAATAAAATATCCCAAAAACTATTGTGGAATCACACTTTTTTTGCAGTTTTTCCACCCTTGGAATTTGTTTGCTGTTTTTCAGTACAATGTATGGTAAAACCTATGATTTCATTTAAAAGTACAACTTGTCCCGCAAAAAACAAGCCCTCATATGGCAAGATTGACAAAATAATAAAAAAGTTACGGCTCTCGGAAGAAAAGGAGCAAAAAACAACAACGCAAAAACGGAAAGTGCCCGGGGGCTGAAGGGGTTAAAGTAAGGTGTTTCCGGCAGCCAAATAGGAAAGGTTTTTTTACAGTTAGAGCAGTCAGATTATGGAATGCTCTACCACAAGAGGTAGTAATAGCTGACACTATATCAACTTTTAAGAAAGGGCTGTATGATTACCTCAGTACACACAACATTGTTGGTTATAAACGATTTACTGAAGAAATTGGTGGAGGAATGTTGAGCTAGATGGACCTAGGTCTTTTTTCAACCTATGTAACTATGTAACCTGGCAAGGTGGCATGTAGAATGAGCACACCAGTGCAGAGGGGGATGAATCTGCAGCATTTCAACAGGCAGGAAGAGGCAATGGGGTGGCCAGAGGAAGAAGGTGGGCAACTGTTCTCCAGATCACCCATACATGGCCAGATCCCAGGCCATGGGTAAGGTGCTCCCTAGTATTGTGCTTTTTTAGATAAAGTATGAACAACAAGAAAACTGTGATTTTCAACCTGTGCTGTACCAAGATGAGCAGCAAACTGACCACTACCAGCCTAACCACCAGCAGCATGTTCAGGCACCTGTCATCCAAGCACCCTATCAGTGTTTGTGGGTGACACCCCTACTTCTTCCCATGTACTAAATGCTGGGCAATTCACTGTTGAGGACATAGGCGCAGATGCCTCCCACAATGCACCTGTTGTTGCACATTTTTAACCACCATCAGCAATGATGTCAAGTTCCTTATCCCAGCACATCATTTATCTGTCTTTACCCCAGACCTTGTAATGCAAGTAGAAATACTAGTAAGTACAGACACTTACATGCCCAAACACTAATGGACACATTTCCAGACTACATACCCTGCAAATGTTATAGTTTAGGCTTGTGGACAATGAGGCTTTCAGCAATCTCATTGCAGTGACCATCCATTTCCACCACTATTTCTCCTGCTGTGACATCCCTGCTTTACACAAGCACATGTCCCTTAACATCCCCGTGCCCTCACCAATGCAGTTACTGAGAAGGTTGACTGAACTCCAACACTTGGACAAGTGCTTGTGGAAAGGGATGGCTCATGTGCTACCAATGCCGAGGAATGTGGGTCCTAGTTCCATCAGAGATTCCTCCACCACCTACACTAGTTCCTACTCCTCCTCATCCTCCTTTCAGAATTGTCATCCATATCATTGACAAGTTGGACACACTGCAGCACTGCCTTGGTGAAGCAGCTACAGGCTCTGATGAAACTCATATAATTAGGTGACTAACAACACACAGCCACATAGTTGTTGAAAGGTCTAACAGACCCGGCAGATTTGTGGGTCTCACTGCTAAAACGCCAGTCAGGCATAGTTGTGTGTTATAATGGCAGTAACCTGGCAAGCTGCCACACATGCCTTGTCTGGCCCACGTGCTCAGCTTATTGGTGAAAAGCTACACAGATTTGCCTGAGCTACTTGTCAAGGTACGCACCTATTTCTTCAAGTCAACTACAGTTCCAGTTGGTCTGGCAGTGCTTTGAAGTACCATCTCAGTGACTAATTTACCCTTGCTCGTGATTTAAATATTACATACTGTATGTTGCAAAGACTTTATGAGCAGCAGAGGGCAGTAGTTGTATACCAGCTACAACTTGCCAATCAGTATTCCTGTCAGGCTCCGCATATACAGTGCCTACAAGTAGTATTCAACCCCCTGCAGATTTAGCAGGTTTGATAAGATGCAAATAAGTTAGAGCCTGCAAACTGCAAACAAGAGCAGGATTTATTAACAGATGCATAAATCTTACAAACCAACAAGTTATGTTGCTCAGTTAAATTTTAATAAATTTTTAACATAAAAGTGTGGGTCAATTATTTTTCAACCCCTAGGTTTAATATTTTGTGGAATAACCCTTGTTTGCAATTACAGCTAATAATCGTCTTTTATAAGACCTGATCAGGCCGGCACAGGTCTCTGGAGTTATCTTGGCCCACTCCTCCATGCAGATCTTCTCCAAGTTATCTAGGTTCTTTGGGTGTCTCATGTGGACTTTAATCTTGAGCTCCTTCCACAAATTTTCAATTGGGTTAAGGTCAGGAGACTGACTAGGCCACTGTAACACCTTGATTTTTTTCCCTCTTGAACCAGGCCTTGGTTTTCTTAGCTGTGTGCTTTGGGTCGTTGTCTTGTTGGAAGATGAAATGACGACCCATCTTAAGATCCTTGATGGAGGAGCGGAGGTTCTTGGCCAAAATCTCCAGGTAGGCCGTGCTATCCATCTTCCCATGGATGCGGACCAGATGGCCAGGCCCCTTGGCTAAGAAACAGCCCCACAGCATGATGCTGCCACCACCATGCTTGACTGTAGGGATGGTATTCTTGGGGTCGTATGCAGTGCCATCCAGTCTCCAAACGTGACGTGCGTGGTTGGCACCAAAGATCTAGATCTTGGTCTCATCAGACCAGAGAACCTTGAGCCAGTCTGTCTCAGAGTCCTCCAAGTGATCATGAGCAAACTGTAGACGAGCCTTGACATGATGCTTTGAAAGTAAAGGTACCTTACGGGCTTGTCTGGAACGGAGACCATTGCGGTGGAGTACGTTACTTATGGTATTGACTGAAACCAATGTCCCCACTGCCATGAGATCTTCCCAGAGCTCCTTCCTTGTTGTCCTTGGGTTAGCCTTGACTCTTCGGACAAGCCTGGCCTCGGCACGAGTGGAAACTTTCAAAGGCTGTCCAGGCCGTGGAAGGCTAACAGTAGTCCCATAAGCCTTCCACTTCCGGATGATGCTCCCAACAGTGGAGACAGGTAGGCCCAACTCCTTGGAAAGGGTTTTGTACCCCTTGCCAGCCTTGTGACCCTCCACGATCTTGTCTCTGATGGCCTTGGAATGCTCCTTTGTCTTTCCCATGTTGACCAAGTATGAGTGCTGTTCACAAGTTTGGGGAGGGTCTTAATTAGTCAGAAAAGGCTGGAAAAAGAGATAATTAATCCAAACATGTGAAGCTCATTGTTCTTTGTGCCTGAAATACTTCTTAATACTTTAGGGGAACCAAACAGAATTCTTGTGGTTTGAGGGGTTGAATAATAAATGACCCTCTGAATAAACTTTTCACAATTTAAAAAAAAATAAAAAAAGAAATAACATTCTTTTTTGCTACAGTGCATTTCACACTTCCAGGCTGATCTACAGTCCAAATGTCACAATGCCAAGTTAATTCTGAATGTGTAAACCAGCTAAATCTGCAGGGGGTTGAATACTACTTGTAGGCACTGTAAGAACCAACAAGTGGCCATGAATGTCTGACATCTGTTAGGTTCTCCATAACTTTGACAAAACTACCAGGATGGTCAGTGGCGATGACTACAGTGTAACTATCCTATTTCTGTCTACTGAAATGCTCACTGCTCACAAGCAAAGAAGAAGCTTTGTATGTAGACCATGTGGAGATGAAGGAAGAAAGTTCATAGTTTGATACTACCCAGCCTAGCTTCACTTCATCTTCTCAGCTCAAATTAAGTGATAATGAGGAGGAGAAGGAAATGGAACAGAAGATGGTTGCCTGCTCTACAGAGGGTAATATCAACACCAGCTTCTTGTCTGTTCAGTATGGATTGGGTGAAGAAGAGGAGGAGAAGAGGAAGTAGCAGGAGTAGATGGAAAGTCATCCTCCTGATGGGAATAGGGAAGTCTTGCCTGTTGGGAATCTGGCACACATGGTAGACTTTCTTTCCCCCATGCTTTTGCCATGAATCTCAGGTTATACGCATTTTGGCCAATAACAATTACTGGTTGTTCAAACTTTTTGACCTACGCTACAAGGAAAACTTTACATCTCTCTTTCCTGTGACGGAAATAGCTCGTAAACTGGTGCAATATTGGAAGGCCATAGTTGTGGAATTAATCATAAAATTCCCATCTGACAATGCTGGCAGCAGGGTTCTTAGTTCTCTTAGTCCCTCGTTTATATGACTATGTCACACACACACACACACACACACACACACATACACAACATATGCCCAGATAAGGTACTAAAATGTTAAGATTAATTTTACCAGTGAATGTTTTTTCACCATTGAAAGCAATGAGAAAGTGCAAAAACGCAGCAAAACTTTATATGTGAACATAGCCTAAGGGATTGGAAGAGGTGTTTTTTTTTTCTTTTTCAATGTGCCATACACTGAATATACAAGTCTTTACACAGGAAAGAATGTTTTCTAACATTTTTTTCCTGAAAAGTTAATTTTATATTCAATTTTGTATGTATGTATCTAAGTAAGTATAAAAAATGAAGAAATGCGGAGCCTGATGGCATACATGAAGAAAGTAATAACACATAGATGGCGTGCCATGTAGTCTTTTAAGCTGCTTTTATTATAAAGTGCACATAAGTACAGCCAGACAAAGATGGCTAGTGGATTAAAAATCCATAAAAATGAAAAGCTATAAAAAAACCAGAATAGGAGGTTAGGGGGAAACAGAATCCCATAGATGAGAGGTACAGTATACCTACATGTACAGCATAAAGGGTCAAATCTACAAAGTAGTAAGGAACATAGTCCTAATAAATAGGAGACCCTTACATATTGACTATGGTATCTAGTATAACATATATTAAGGATCACAGTCCAAGTAAAAAAAAACAAAACAAAATAACAACAAAAAACCCTTATATATTAACAATACTAGATAGAGGAGGTCACAGCAGGGCCATTCACTCAAAGAGTATCAGATACAAAAAGCATGTATACAAAAACATTAATAGTGAATAGTCACCTGGAGACCATACCTACTGCCAAATACCAGGGGCACACCAATATTGGAACATGGGACAGGTCCTGACATGTGTTTCGCAGGGCTGCTTCAGATTCAGAAGACCAGGTAAGTATGTGACCATTTTTAAATGAACCAGAATCACAGACATATGCAGACCCATTAAAATCAATGGGTATGCACACACATCAGTGATTTTTCACTGACCATGTTTCCATGCGGCGTACATGAGTGTCCATGTGCTCCGCATAGAGACATGTTCATTTTTTTCTGGCATCATTGATGTTCCACGGACCACACTATGGTGTGATCTGTGAAATACGTGCCAGAAACACGCTGTGTTTAGCTGCTGTGCTCTGCTGCTTCCAGGCCAGCTCATTATTCTCATTCATATGCATTTATGCACCCCACAGCTGACCCGTAAGTAGTTGCAGTGTGGTCAGCGGCGGCCAGAAACACAGCAGAGCCAAAGACTTCAGCACCACGAGCATCAGGAGCATGAACAGGTGAGTATACATCCATGTGCCATCACGGATTATGGATCACAGATTACGGATAGCACATGGATAACCCTCGTGTGCCGTGAATCACGGTACATTGAGGGACATATGCGTTTTTTACACGTCAGTGAAAAAAGTCTGTTTTTTTCACTGACGTGTGAAACAGGCCTTATTGTCACTAAAAGAGGCATAATACTCTTACAAAATTATTCCCAGCAGCGACTTGGGAGTCAGAGAAAACATTAGGCATTTTTACCATGCTGTTTCTATTGCATTTGAGAGTTGTTTCCATCAATTTTAGTAATTCTTCTGCTCCCTCTGACCTCTTGGGATGGTGTGCCCGAAAAATGCTTGAGTTTCCTGTTGACTTCCATTATGTTTGTTACTAGAGTCAACCACCCAAGCAGTCCGACCTGCTTTAATCAATTAACGAGCACCTAAGCATTTTAGTATTCACTCATCACTATACAGTACTTTAATATATACACAAGATTAGGGGGAAAAAGTTAAATGCAGTGATTTTTAAAGACATTACTTTCCTGTGTGTTTTTACTCCAATTTTTTCTAAACTTCTACTAACATATGTTGGCAATTTTGTGTGAATTTAAAAATAAATTGCAAGTCAGAAATCTGCCTTGAATCATATTTGCATATATAATTAGACCTACTTTTTATAAGCGCTGGGAAAAATTATGAAAAGCTGCAAATTTCTGGCAAAAATGTATGAAGCAAACTTTACCACATATTGAATACAAAAATAAAAATGTTAAAAAAGGTTTAACAAACTTCACCCCATGTTATTGGAGTGCAGTTTCTTCATCTGATTTTTCCCTGCACAGTTCTATCCTAATTTATGCAACTGTGCAGTACTGAAGCTGTGCCCTATTTACTTGCATGAGGCTGACTTAAGGTGGCGTTACACGCTACGATATAGTGTGCGATTGCATGAGCCATCGCACCTGCCCCCGTTGTTTGTGCGTCATGGGCAATTTGTTGTTCATGGCGAACAATGTCGTTAACCCCCGTCACACGTACTTACCTCCCTAACAATGTCGCTGTGAGTGGTGAACATCCTCTTCCTGAAAGGGGTGGGATGTTCGGCGTCACAGCGACATCACACAGCGGCCGCCCAATAGAAGCGGAGGGGCGGAGATGAGCGGCCGGAACACCCCGCCCACCTCCTTCTTTCCTCATTGCCGTCGGGACACGGGTAACCTGTGTTCGTCGTTCCCGGGTGTCACACGTAGCGATGTGTGCTGCCTCAGGAACGACGAACAACCGGCGCAGAATGAGGAATGACATTATGAAAATGAACGACGTGTCAACGACCAATGATAAGGTGAGTATTTTTGCTCGTTAACAGTCGCTCAGAGGTGTCACACGCTACGACATCTCTAACGATGCCGGATGTGCGTCACAAATTCTGTGACCCCGGCGATATATCGTTAGATATATCGTAGCGTGTGACGGGGCCTTTTGTGTTATCTGTAGGATTCTAGATGACAGCCATTGCATGCAAAGAAAATCTCAAAGAGGCTAATGTTAAGATGCCCACTTATCCGTTACTGATGAGATGCCAAATATAATGTCACTATTGCGATCCCTATATGCCATAAATAATATGTCCATTTATGTGTCACTGTTTGCAATCACGAAAATGCCATTATTATAACATCACTTGCCATCTCTCTTATTAACATTACTATATCCTTTAACTTAGAAAAAAAACCCTTTTCTTTATCTATATTTTTATGCTTATTGTTATTGTCTCCATGTGAAAATATTTTTTCCCAAACTCCTTATTTTGTCTTTTATAGCTAAGCCACTATTTTAAATACAGATACTCTATTATAATTTGCATAATTCTCAGAATACAGGAAAAAGCAATTTCAAAGTATACATAATTTAAAGTGAATACTTTTTTAATGAAGATTAATAACTATGCTTGATTTAAAGCATGAGGATCACATTGCCCTTAAGCAAATAATGTTGGTTTACAAATGCACACATTCTAATTTAAACTAAATATTGAATTCTCTTGATTTTATGTTTGCTTGTTTTTCCAGGGATATAAATGAGCAATAGCCTCACCTTAGCACATTTCTTCCCAGAGTTCATTCCAATTAAATTTGGCAACACTAAGTGTACCTTGCATGCACAGTCTTACGAAGCTATTTGTTGGAAACTATAAATAGTGTACTATATAGTATTTTAACATACCTGTGTCAGTGGACCTGTCATTGTGAAAGCATTTGGATTCTTTAAAATACTAATTTTAATGCTTTAGAGACCATTTTACGTAGCAAAAAAAATACATTATAGTGTAATTGCATAAAAAAAATCTAACATATAAAGCTGAGTGTATGTGTGTGTGTATGTATCTGTGTATGTGTATGTGTATGTGTCCACTAAAGGAATCCGCACCATCTTACAATCACAAAATTTTACACAGACACCACAGACACCTCACTTGACTCAGGGAACGTCATAGACTATTTTTGAGGGGAAGATTTAACCCTGTGCTTTACAGTTATTCAAAAAAAAACCTGCTTTACATTAAAGTCAATGGAGCTGGGAGCTACAGGTCATTAATAAGAGCTCTGATTAGTTGCAATAGGCAAAAAAGGACATTCTTAGTATAAGAAGCTTACATGTGAGGTAATATGATATCGGTAGAGACAGACACACACAGAGACAGACACACACACAGACAGACACAGAGACAGATACACAGAGATAGATACACAGAGACAGACACACAGTGACACACACACAGACAGACACACATAGAGACAGAGACAGACACAGAGATACACACAGAGACAGAGACACACACAGAGACAAAGACACACACAGACTGATACAGAGACACTCACACAGACACACATAGAGACAGACACAGAGACACACTCAGAGACAGAAACACACACACAGAGACAGAGACACACACACAGACAGACACACAGAGAGACAGAGATAGACACATACACAGAGACACACAAATGGAGACACACACACACACAGACTGATAGAGACAGAGACACACAAAGACAGAGACAGACACACATAATAATAATAAAATAATAATAATTCATTTATATAGTGCTATTAATTCAACAGCACTTTACATACATTGGTAACACTGTCCCCATTGGGGCTCACAATCTAAATTCCCTATCAGTATGGGGTTTTTTTTGGCATGTGGGAGGAAACCAGAGTACTCGGAGGAAGCCCAAGCAAACATGGGGAGTATATACAAACTCCTTGCAGATGTTGGCCTTGGTGGGAATTGAACCAAGGACCACAGCGCTGAAGGGCTGCAGTGCTAACCACTGAGCCACCTTGCTGCCACATAGAGACAGAGTCACAGAGACAAGCAGAGATAGAGACACACAAAGACAGAGACACACAGAGACACACACAGAGAGACACACACGCAGAGACACACATGCAGAGACACAGACACGCAGAGACAGACACACAGAGACAGAGACACACAGAAACACACAGAGACACACGGAGACACGCAGAAACACATAAAGGCACACAGAGAGAGAGGGAGACAGACAGAGAGGGAGGGAGACAGACAGATAGAGAGGGAGGGAGACAGACAGACAGAGAGGGAGGGAGACAGATAGAGAGGGAGAGAGACAGAGAGGAAAAGTGAGAGAGTGGGACAGACAGTTACTATCCTGGGCTGCGCCGGGTACTACAACTAGTAAAAGTAGTACTAAAACTTACCAATTCTGATAGCTATTCGGACTGATATCACATTTTATATTGTTAAAAATTAGTATTTATATATTATAGACATAAAAATTATCTATTATTTGTTAAGGAAAGAGGTCCATTTTGTTTTACAAAAATTAAATCTGGTATCTGTATCCAGTAATGAAAAAGCACAAGGCAGCAAAACTACCAAAAGCCAGTTCCAAAAAAAATTATTAAACCTCAACACCAAATTTGATTTTTGAGCACAAGTCACAAACTTTCCTTTCTTAGGTGCACTTTGCACACTACGACATCGCAGGTGTGATGTCGGAGGGGTCATGTCGAAAGTGACGCACTTCCGGCATCGCACTCGACATCGTAGTGTGTAAATCCTAGATGATACGATTAAAGAGCGCAAAATCGTCGTAATCGTATCATCGGTGTTGTGTCTGGGAATTCCATAATTACGTGACTGCAACAGGTACGATGTTGTTCCTCGTTCCTGCGGCAGCACACATCGCTGTGTGTAAAGCCGCAGGAGCGAGGAACATCTCCCACCTGCATCCTGCAGCTCACGCCGGCTATGCGGAAGGACAGAGGTGGGCGGGATGTTTACGTCCCGCTCATCTCCGCCCCTCCGTTTCTATTGGCTGCCTGCTGTGTGACGTCGCTATGACGCCGCACGACCCGCCCCCTTAATAAGGAGGTGGGTCGCCGGTCAGATCGATGTTGCAAGGCAGGTGAGTCCATGTGAAGCTGCCGTAGCGATAATGTTCGCTACGGCTGCTATCACAAGATATCACTGCTGTGACGGGGGCAGGGACTATCGTGCTTGGCATTGCAAGCATCGGCTTGCGATGTCGTTGTGTGCAAAGTGCCCCTTAGCGAAAAACCAAACAATAAACCAAACAATGATAATGTAAATGGTTCAACACAAGTTCATACCAACTAATTTCTCCAAATTAAACACAAAATGCTAATTTTAATAACTACTGCTGTCTCATATTTACAGTGGGGAACAAGACATTTGGTGCCTGAGATAATTAACCTGTTCTTAAGTCAGTTTTTCTCAGTGATTTCTCAGATTGAGATCTGCCCATATTTTTTCCCTTCAGCTCTAGTTAATGAGATGTGATTTACCCTATATATATTCATATGACCGATCAAACACTAGGACTGATATCTACAAGACATTATTATTTTTGCATTCTTGGTTATGAAAACAAACTCAAACAAGTAGATTTCTTTTATTTATGTAGAATTTACATCACAGAATAAGAATTGAACATGAAATAAAAAGTTGTCATTAATACACTGTTCATTTAAAGTCCTACCATGCAAAAGCAGCACTTTAAAGATTTCTTGCGGTGAGTTGCAGCAGGGCAATAACTTTAATGAGACCAGTAGTAATTCGCCATCATGTGGGTATCTCAGTGTTCTCTGCATTCTTTACTCTATAGTTCTTAAATCTGAGTGGAATCATTCACTCCGCTCTTCACTTAAGTCACAAAGGTTTTCTAGGATATTATCCAAGTGGCTATGAAGAAAATGCCCCTTGATACTCATTGTACAGCCAAGGTGACAGAAGGAAAAAAGCATTCTTTTTACTAGTTTAAGGGGGTGTAAAGGGTGCTTTACACGCTGCGACATCGCTAGCAATAGCTAGCGATGTCATGCGCAATAGCACCTGCCCATGTTGCTGTCTCGTCATGGGGGTGATCGCTGCTGTATCAAACAATATCGCTATGGCAGCGTCACACGCACATACCTGCTTAGCGATGTTGCTGGAGACACCGAACAATCTCTTCTTTAAGGGGGCGGTTCGTTCGGCATCACAGCGACGTCACTAAGTGGCCACCCAATAGCAGAGGAGGGGCAGAGATGAGCAGCCGGAACATGCCGCCCACCTCCTTCCTCATTGCCGGTGGACGCAGGTAAGGAGATGTTTGTCGTTCCTGCGGTGTCACACACAGCGATGTGTAATGCCGCAGGAATGACGAACAACCAGGGCCATGCACCACCAATGATATTATGAAAAGCGACGTGTCAACGATCAATGATTTTTGACATTTTTGCGATCGTTGATCGTCGCTCCTTTTAGTAACACACAGCGATATCGCTAACGGCACCGGACGAACACCGTGACCCCGACGATATATCGTTAGCGATATCGTTGTGTGTAAAGTACCCTTAAGGCTCAACCGCCCCAGACCTGCGTGTCTATTGTGTGTAAAATGTATTGTTTAAAGTTTGTTATGATGTAATGTGTTTAAGCAGCCACTAGGTGGCCACCATGTGTAAGCTACTTCCCTGGAACTCACGGGCAGAAGGGAGTTAGTGAAGGGGAGGGGCTTAGTTTAAAAACAGAGCAGTTAAGAAGTCAGTTAGTGTGAGTAGAGTCCCTGAGGTAGAGGATCAGACTGTGAGAGATGTGGCGAGGAAAATCCCAATAACTTTAATTTGGCGTGACCTTGTTAGTTGAATCCAGGTGCCGGACATGCAGTGGCCGTTTCCTGGCAGACACCTAACGAATGGTGTGTGATGCCCTGGACTAGCCAGGTCGTCACAGGTAACATACATACACCCCCACGCTCACTAGACAGTAACATTAGCCAAACACAAAATCCTTGTTGCCTCCCTCCAGGGTCTGATGTCCACACCAGGTGTGGCAGAGCCAAGCGGTTGTCCCCACCCACCGAGGAGTTCACAGTCCTGGAGGCGGGAAAAGTGATGGAGAGTAGTTTTGGAGTTTGAAGTGTGAGGAGTAAACACTTGGGTGTCTGGGTTTGTGGCCCAGGCACTGACAGCAAGGTTGGCAGACGGTGGTGGCCGTCTGCAGGAGAGGTGAAGAAACGCGGAACCGTAGGACCGGGGTCGGGCATTGGCCCGTCGGTACCGACCGGGGAGCGAAGTGAAGCCAGCACACACAGGCAGGGCCATCGGACCCCGACCAGGCTTGGAGCCGCCGACAATAGTCAAATCCGAGTGTGACCGGAACCCCAGGGGTTCCCTAACAGCCAAAGACCTGATAGAAGGCAACCGCCCACACCGCGAGGGTATACAGCTACTGCCTAAGGCTAGAGACCCAATGGCCAGCGCCTGCAGGCAAATGGGCTCCTCCGGTATTCATACACCGGGGAGCAGACTACCGTTGGGGATCCATCGTAGTCAAACAAGTACATCAAGGTTCAGGGAAAGACAGCCACCATCACCTGTCTGGGGAGAGACACTGCAGCCAGCTGCGGGACCCGTCCATCCAGCTGTTTGGTTTACCGAGGACTTTGTGCATCTCTTGCTGAGTGAGTACACCCGTGCCATCCGGCACCACGCCGCGCTGTCCCTGCAACCCTGCACCTCACCAACCCTGCCTCCCCGTCACACCAACGGGCCCTGGGACCACTGACCCCTACCCACAGAGGGGGAAAACAACATCCCAGCTGCTCCCTGCTATCGCTCCCGGGATCCCTGTCACCAGCAGCGGTGGTGCCCATCTTCACTACAACCCGTGGGTGGCGTCACGGACTAAATCCCCCAAACCAACCACCCCTTTCACTCACAGGCGAGGAGCGCCACTCGAGTCACTGAGCAGCAGCAGCGCCGGACCCGAGCGTTAGCAAGCGACCAGCAGCAGCGGCGGCGTCCTCCCCGCCCGCGACAGGTGTTGAGCGAGTAGTTGACTATTCGCACTCGCCATGCTGTTAGCGAGTACTGTCCACTACTCACATATTTGTTACAAGTAGCGGGCGAAATGTAAGTCAATGGAAAATACTCGCTAACCCAAAAGCCGTGCTTTTCATGTGAGTAGCGAATAGTACGGCTTTCGGTTTTTCTTGCTATTTAGTGAGTATTTCCCACTGACTTACATTGCACTGGCTACTTGTAACGAATATGTGAGAAGTGGGCAGTACTCGCTACCAGCATATTGAGTACAAATAGTCAGCTACTCGCTCAACACCACTAATGAATCCCCTCAGTCAGCAAAAATTCAGTGGGCCCGTGAGAGAGGAGTAGGTCCTGAGACTCCTGACTGACTGGAAAGACCGTTGATTTTGCCATGGAAAGTGAAGCTGAAGGGAGGAAGAGTAGCTTAGGGACCCCAACGAGAGCTCAAGTACCAATGAAGTGGTGAACCGTAAAAATGTACAAATTAAAAGTGGCTCCGGTCGCTAATGGCAATGACCGAAAAAGAAGACCGGAGGGTATGTCCAAACGATATTTATTAAGGATGATGTCCCCTGTAACTTAAAAGCGTTGTGCATGCTGCTGGCGAGATGTTACAAGTAAACAGATGTTTTTGTTCAGAAAAGTGTGTGGTGTTTGAGGGCACTGGGACCTGCTGCAACCGGCAGCAGGGAAGCAGTCCTGAAGATGGAAAAAGCCCTGGCAAGCAAGTAAGTGCCCCACACCACAATTTCCAGCAACCCTTCCCCTCTACTAGAGGGGCGGACGTGGTGCAGAGAACTGTCCTAGGGTTGCGCTGCAGCAAACCAGCAGAACCTGTCACAACTACCACCACAACCCATGTAACACTAGTTTAGTGTAATTATCTGCTCTATATTTCCCAAGACAGTTCTGTACAACCCTAATGAAAGGATACCATGCATCTGCCTCTGCATCGTTCAATGAATCTTTGAAGTGTGGATCTTTCATGAGTCCTCTGATTTGAGGACAATCAAAAACACCCACCTTTATGCCTGCTTTACACGCTTCAATAGATCTTTCAATCCGTCGTCGGGGTCAAGTTGTAAGTGACGCACATCCGGCATCGTTCATGACGTATTTGCGTGTGACACCTACGTGCAATCAAGATTGAACGCAAATACGGGGATCGCATACACGTCATTTATTCCTCATACATTGGACGTTTTGTTGTAGGAACCTAGTCAATTGAAACGTGTGACATCCCCCATAATATTTTGATGTCTGAGGCTTTGTGCGCAGGTGTGCGCTCTGCACCGCAGCTTAAAAAAGCCGAAGCAGTGTGAACGCCGTGCAGCGCCGGAGATCGGGGATCGGTAAGCATATGAGAGAGGGCTGCTCAATTCAGTTACTCAGGAGTTTAGCGGTCACCGGTGAGTCCTTCACGGGTGACCGCTAATCAGGACGCGACACAGACAGAGCCGCAGCATGACAATGAAGTCGGGTGAAGTTAACCCGAGTTCATTCTGATCGTGCGGCTGTGTCTGTGTCTGCTGTCATCGGCCATTCAGCTCTGCTACATGGCTGTCTGTGTCTGCTGTTAGCGGCCATGTAGCAGAGCTGAATGGCAGATGACATAGTAAAAACGGATCCCTACACATTACGTTTGGCAAGTCAATAAATAAAAAAAAAAGGGTGCCCAATGCATACGTCACAGAACACATGATCTAAAGGATCGCACACAAAATTGATCAATTTAACATAGACTACTAATGCACGTGTGACAGCAAATGACCGACCTACGTGCGATCTCATTAAATCGCATATGCGACCTGGGCGTGTCACATCGCATACGAGATCGCACACCTAATTGCCTAATTGCATGGTGTAAAGCTGGCTTTAGCTTCTTCATGGTCAGCGCTGGAAAGTTTCCGCAGATGAAGTTAACAGCATCTTCCCTCTTTGTTTAGAACCTTTACAAGCCACTTTATTAAGTCAAATTGTATGTGCAGTAATGGTTAATGATCTTTTCCTGTCAAGCAATGGTTCTGCAATTAAATAATCTTCTCCTACTACCATGTTTTGTCTCAGAGGTCACTGTTTTCTCACTCAGGGCCCATTTTTTTAACTACTATCCCAGAGATAAAACAGGGATTCTTAGTATATCCACTCTGCTCTCCAAGAAGAATATTTACCATCTTCAGATCCACACAGATTGGCCACTATTGGCCTTGGTGTGATATTTTCTGTATTACCAGAGCAATTGTGCTTTGATCTTCAGTCATCTTACTTGAGTGACCTATTGAGATTAATCCAAATTTGTTTCCATTGTGTAAAAGCATACATTTTTGGTCTCCTTAGAATTGTCTAAGGACAGTTGCCATTTGCTTGGTTGATATTTTGATATGCCCATTTTAATAAGTGTTAATAATTAAGTATTAATTAATAAGCATTCAAATATTCTCCACATACCCTACAGACCATCTTTCATATTATAATTAACACCCATCAAGGAAAAATAAACCCTCAACAGTGTCTACAAAATAACTGAATGACATGTTCTGTTTAATTTAGATAACTTAATATACTGTACCTAAAATCAAGCCTATTACATGAACAAATGGAAAAAAATGTTTTTTTCAATTGTTCCCCAGTGTTTTCGACCCCTTCAGATTATGCATCTTTACCACATGGTAGAGCACACTTTGGCTGCCACCCACTAAATCTTGCTGCAGTTCAATATCAGTGACTTCCCAAGTTTCCTTCCCAAGTTTTTGGTGGCAGGTGGTGACAGTTTCCTCATTCTGCCACATGTTGGTGGTGTAGCCAGTATCCCTTTAAATTTGAACTTGTGAACACTGCCTCCAAATGTATCTCTAAAGGCCCTGTCACACACAACGAGATCGCTAACGAGATCGTTGCTGAGTCACAGTTTCTGTGATGTAGCAATGATCTCGCCAGCGATCTCGTTATGTTTGACACCTACCAGAGATAAGGCCCCTGCTGTGAGATTGCTAGACTTTGCCGAATGGTCCGGACCATTTTCTTCAAAGGCGATGTCCTGCTGGGCAGAATGCATCGATGTGTTTGATGCCTACCAACGACCTCCTAACAGGGTCCCACTGCCGCCGAGATCGTTATACAGGTTGCTCATCGTTACTGCGTCGTTGGTAAGGTCTGACTGTGTGACATCTCACGAGTGACCTCCCAGCAACTTACTAGCGATCCTTATCAGGTTGCATCGTTGTCTGGATTGCTGGTAAGTTGTTGTGTGTGACTGGGCCTTAAGGCTGGAGTCTCACATATGTGTGACTCGCGCGAAGATCACATCTCATCACCAGGACTGGCCATGGCTCTCCTGATAAGAGCTTGTAAGCTTCATATATTTCCATGCAGCTGACATGTTACAGTTAGGATAGCAACCGGTCAGTCCGGGTGATGTAATGCGATCCTAGCACGGGTCAGATGCAAGTGTGATTCCAGCTGTTGTGCATCCAATGTCTTTGATTGCCGTTTGTATCCTTTTCTTTGTTTTCAAAAAGCAGTGTTCTTTTCTCTTATCTTTTTGGACCACTCTCTTGATAACTCAATAATATATGAACTGGAGGCAATTGCCCATGAATTATGGGCAAGAATTTCTCAGTAATATTGCCCAAACCTGGTTTGTGTCATCTATGCATAATTTTTGCAGCTGGTCATAACAGCCAAATTGTGACCAATTAAGTACTAAGGATAATTGTCATGTAGGGATTGAATAACACTGTTTCTGCAGTAATCGTTAAAAGTGGTATTTTAGCAAAACCATTTGTTATATTAGTTGATTACTTGTGTTAAGGAATATAAATTGTTTTTGTTTGGCTTACAGAAAATACCAGAAATTTTGCAAATATTGCTTAACATCCTCATTTGCAATTGGGGTTGAATAACTTTGTTTGCTACTGAATTTCAGCCAATATTTATGTATAATGCTAAAATATTTATTTGTATAGAGTCAAAATTAAGTCACTTTTGAACAAATCTACAAATTTAGCTCGGTCAGATTTATTTTTTTGCGTCTGATATAGAATATATTGGTTGGATTTAATACAGTGAAAGCAACAGTTTTACCATGGAAATATATATACTGGGTTAACATAATTACACATGCTGGAACATGCATACATATTTGCTTCCAAGTGCTTTATTAATATGTTCTTGAATTAAGCTAAATACGACCAGGGTCAGGATTTGCTGATGACAGAGTCAAGAGGGACTTGGATTTTGACACCTACTCATCCGGGTCAATAACACAGAATAATGATGGAATCCTCCTGAGACATTAATATAATTACAAGCAAGACCCCTCATAGAAACTGCATACAATAATATAATGCTTTATAATATTATAGAGAATCAATGTATATATTTTCACAATTCACATCAATATTGATTCACACATCAAATACACCAGCATATAGAATATTTTTATAGCTTCACAAAGGTTATCACAGTAGTTCTGCTCAGCATGTAAATTAGGGAACATCCGTGCAGGAAGGATGAATGAAAAATGTAGACAATTTGACCCCTTGTCATCAAAATTATTCATTTTTAAACACTACAAGGCCTTCAAACAGATGTAACAAAAGTCGTAATGGTATAAATGAAGCTTTAATATATTTGAACTCCTGATTCAAGATGACCACAGAGATATCGGTATTGATATTTTTCTGTCACATTTAAATTATTATAAATCTTATCTTTATTAAGCCAAATATTATCAAAGTAATATTTTTTCTTTATATGATTATAATATAATGCATATAGCTTCCAATGATCTAAAGGTAACTCTGTATGAACTATGTTCTACAGCTCCCCCTAGTGGCAGCAAGCACTCAAAATGTTATTACTGAACTCTAGGAAATCTAGAAAGGAAATGTGATATACTGAATGAGCATCTACAACTATCATTAAAATAAAGATATATAATAAAAAATAAAGAAAGAAGTTGTCCATTACTTTTCCATTGATGGCCTATCTTTAGGATGGAAGAATTGGTACACACAGCACTTTGGAGATGGTGCACAAGTAGGTTCCAAAACCATCTCAAGTAAATGTAGAAACTTTGCACTCAAGATAGGTGATATACAGAACTTTTTCCTACCAAAACTTGGAGGACTAGCTCAAGCTTGTGCTGATCCTACAAGTTGTACTACAATAAAATTTCTGTGTTTGACCTATCTTGAGTGCCAAGTTTCTACATAATCTTAGGATAGGTCATCATTGACTGATCGGCCAGGGTCTGACAATCAGCACCCAAACAAATCAGCTGTTCCTGGCCCCACCGATGGCAGCAGGCAGCCGGAAATGCTCAGGTCCTGAGTTACCCCGTCAACTGATAGTGGCCTCGGCTAGTTACTGCACATCCGCCTGCTATTCAAATCAACATGAGGCGGATGTGCAGTACCAAAAACAGCTAATTGTCAGACCCTGACATTGATCCTAAGGATAGGCCATCAATGTAAAAAGAGTGAACAACCTCTTTAACACCACATTTTTAATTAAAAATAATATAAAAATTAAATGTGTGAGTATTCATGAAACGGAAATCTTTAGAATGATTTTTCACCCCTGAGTTATCGAATGAAGCGGTGACTCATTCATCACACATTTGGAATTCATGAACATTTCACTAAAGGGAGACTACTCACTCTTTTCCTACCACTGAAATAATTTATCTGGAGGCTACCATACACATTTATTTAATATGCCTGTTTGTATAGCATCAACATATTCTGCAGCACTTTACAGACATTGTCATCACTCACTGTCACCATTGAGGCTCACAATGTAATCTCCTTTACAATAAGTCTTTTAAAGAGTCCTGTCAAAACTAGCTATAATTTAATGTCCAACAAAAAGACTCATGGTCTAAAGATAATTTCTATATGGGGTCATACTTAATAAAGGGCACAAACTGGCCCCTAAGTATGGCCACAAGACAGCACACTCCCAAAGATTAGTTATATACAAAAAGGAGAAGAGACAAAAGTTTTTAAAGTGCACATAAAAGATTATTTTATTTCATATAACAAAATGGAAACATTTATGAGGACAGAAAGTTGCACGGAATGTAAGACGAGTATACTGTTCCCATAAATCACTAAGTATGTATAATGACAAATGTGATATATAAAAAAATCCCTATGAACGAAAATGTGGCGTAAAGCTAGTAACAAAGGTCAAGATCACCAAAGAAAGAATCTTAAAAAGTAAATATATTTAGTAATAAATTAATTAGTTTTTTTTTTTATTTGAGTGAAAATAATCAAAATAGTAAGTGGGAACAAGCAATAGTAAAATAGACAGGGTTACTTTGAAGAGGACAAAAACAAGACATTAAATAGCAGAGGGACCACTAGAGGTAAATGTTACAACTCAATCCAACAATAAAAAATAGGTAATACAAAAAATGTATATTTAAAGGCAGCAATAAAAAAATAAACAGTACATATGGTAGGAATATATATATATATATCCCATCGCAAAAGACCAATATAAATAGTAAAGTGCTACAGTGCCTAATGGTATTTCAAATGGGGGATCAGCATGAAGTTTAGGTATTAAGGAATGAAGGATATGATGGATACCTAGTGCAGGGTCCATGCAGCTCATCTGTCCTCAGCCCGACGTGCGTTTCATCTAGTGTTGACTTCCTCAGGGGGGTAGTGTGATGAGTCATATGTATAATGACAGTATAAAAGGTGCTGGTAGAAAATCAACACATACTGGGATAAAGATAATGTGCCGCCGTGCAAATGTATATAATTGTCAAAACTAGTAATCAGTATCAAAAAATGTACAGGAAATGGATATACCATAGAAAGCCACTTGCCCCTAGTAATAGTGATTCAATGGTACAAAGGGGGCCTGACAGTATGACCTCCACCCTGATCCAAAGAGTCGCCAAAGAAACACCAAAAAAAGCTGGCAAAAATACATAAAATGCTGGGATAAACATGTAAAGTGCCACAATGCATATCTACTATATTAATCTAATAAAGTAAAATGACCAGTATCTAGATATGCAAGGAAATGAGGAAAAGGTGAAGCAACACCTCAAGATGACATTTACCCTTTCAATCTTGGTGATTCAGAGTAATAGGGGCACCTGGTAACATGACCTCCGATGGCCGTGGAACAAAAGCCCTCTTCTTCCGGGAGGATTGTATTTCATCATTAAAGGGACCCTGTCAGGTGCAATATGCACACAGAACACGAGTAGTTCTGAGTGTATATTGCTAATCCCTGCCTAACTGTCCCTGTATACACTAGCATAGGCCGAAAACACACTTCCGCATAAAAAACGTACGAGTGACACGGTCCGTTTTTCGGGTCCGTGTTCTGTTTTTTTGGGCATTTCTCCGGTACGTATGGCATCCATGTGATGGTGTATGCTGTCACAGGTGGAGGATCCAGTGGTGGCCGCGCGTAACCTGAGTGACAGCTCAGCTGATCGCGCTACTCACCTCAGTTGCTGCGTTGAGGTGACAGGAGCGGCGGTGTTCTTCTGCAGCTCCTGTCACCTTCATGTAGCTGAGCTGGAAGCAACACGGGACTTCCGTGGATTACGCCGGACATGAATGGGTATTTGGGGCATAATAAATTAGTGAACGAGAGTATTTGTTATTTTTTATTATTTCAAATAAAGGATTTTTTCACTGTGTGTGTTTATTAACTTTAACTTGCAGGGTAATCATTGGGGGTTTCTCATAGACGCCTGCAATGATTAATCTTGGACTTATTGGCATCTATGGGCTGCCATTAACTCCTTATTACCCCGATTGCCAACGCACCAGGGCAAATCAGGAAGAGTCGGGTAGAGTCCCAGAACTGTCGAATCTATTGTATGCGGCAATTCTGGGCGGCTGCTGGCTGATATTGTTAGGCTGGGGGGCTCCCCATAACGTGGGGCTCCCCATCCTGAGGATACCAGCCTTCAGCCATATCTTGGCTGGAATAAAAATTGGAGGGGACCGCACGCCGTTTTTTTTAATTAATTCTATCTTTATTTCACTGCACAGTATAGACCCGCCCACCGGCTGCTGTGATTGGGTGCAGTGAGACAGCTGTCACTCAGCGTGTGGGTGTGTCTCACAGCAACCAATCATAGGCGCCTGTGGGCGGGGGAAGCAGAGAATAGTAGATTGATTAATGAGCGGCTGGCATTTTCAAATGAATTGAAGCCGCGTATTTTCGGCACAGCTGTTCCTCGCCGCGCTGGTGATCGGGGATTGGTAAGTATGAGCCGGGGGAAGAAAAAGACCGAGCGCCAATGTAAGTATGACTGAGAACAGCAGAAAAAAAGGTAAGTAGACTGACTTCAATAAAAAAGAAAAAAAAAATAGATCCTTGGTTTAAAAACGTACACGGACGAAACGTGCTGAACACGGACATACTCCGTGTGCGGTCCGTGCAGGCACGGATCCATAGACTATAGCGGGTCCGTGCCTGCGTGCTGCTGGCCAAAAACGGACATGTCGTCCATGTAGAAAACCTCACAGACGTACTTACGACACGGACACACGTTCCGTGTGATTTTACGTGTGTGTGCCATCACCCATTGAATAACATGGGTCTCCGTGTCTCCGGTATGTGCAAAAATGTACCAAACACGTACCGGAAACACGGATGTGTGTCAGGCCATAGATAAAGAGATCTTTAGAAAAAGTATTTCTTAAGATCTTTTATCGTATGCTATTGAGGCCAGAGACTAGTCGCAAGGGCATGATTTGCTAAAGATCCCTTTATCTATCCTAGTGTATACAAGGACTGTTAGGCAGGAATTAGTAATATACACCCAGACCTGCTCGTGGTTAGCAGTGCTTATTGCACCTGACAGGTTCACTTTAAATTTTTCCATTTTGTTATATGAAATAAAGGAATCTTTTATATGCACTTTATAAACTCCTGTCTATTCTATAATTTAATGTGTATTTGGTCCTTTAAATCTCTTTTTAAAATTTTATTTTAAAACATGTACAGATTTTTTTGCTTGTCAGGCATGCAGCTGAGAAAGCTACTGGCAAAAAAAGCCCATATAGTTATATTATGATAATTCCTTATTTTACAAAGAGTTAATGTAGAGGAACCTGCAATAATATCTCTGTGGATGCAGACAAGTTATTAATGTTCCTGACTTCTTTAGAGGAAAATGTTACAGCTATGTTCCTCTTAATTTTCCGAGAAAGTGACAGAATTATTAGTTACTACGTAGAAGAGAGTAGTAAAGCAGCAAAAATGTAAAATGTGATGAAAATGTGCATTCATGTTTTTATATCACATACACCTTAGCAGTTCTCCAAGATAAAATGTAGAGAACGCAGTAATTTCAGCCCAGCAAAATGTGTAAATATATGAGTTACCATTTGATTACAGATCATAAGATAATGTATTCCATCTTCTGCAGTGATAATGTTGAACATTTCAAATATGAAATATGCGTTCCTCTTTATCGTACCCCGATCACACTATTCTTTCAGTTATAAAATTTTAAGTACAGCTTGTACATCATAAGGTGTGATAATCAGGTGAGTAGGTAAATGGAGTACAATTCTACTGTCTGCATAATCACTATTCCAAAACCTGCAATAATTTATATTTTTATCTGCTATAGCATGATACGTCTGCTTTAGCCTCACCACATGAATCACTATTTACTAGGAATAAAAGTTAGCAGTTTTACTTTTTATTTTTGCTTGGCTTGTTAAATGGAAAAATACATTATTGAGCCATAATTAGTGATGAACGATCCCCAATATCCACGAGTCTACTCATCTCTAGCCATAATATTTAAGACTCCTAGAGGTAATATGAGTAAGGGTACGCTCACATGAACATGTGACTCACACGATTATCGGATCGCATCATCTGTTGTGGCTGGCTTATCTCCTGACAGAAGTGGGTCTTCTGCATGTATTTCTATGCAGCTGAAACGCTCCTGTCCAGAGAGTGTGTGGCCATACCGGGTGATGCCGATGCGAGACTCGCTGAGTCACTCGCAAGTGTGATTCCGGCCTAACATTTATTGTTTCATGATAATGGCATCTGTCATGGCATGAGATATGGAAGGTGGAACATGAAATGTTAGGTCTAGAAGGTGTTTGCAGCCTAAAAAATGGGCAAGGGTAGAATTTGAGTGCCCTTGACTACATTGAGGTGGCTAGGCAACTAATACTTTTCCATACAGAATAGTAATAAAAAAAGTTCACATCAGCTCATCAGTGCAGGTAATTATTCATGATGAGTTCGGTGTAAAAAGGATCCTAAGTTAAACAGTCAAATAGGTATCTAGCTACTGCCAAAAACTGCATTAAAATAGTTAAATTATTGGTAAGCGCTAAAAAATAGAGGTGGTCAATAAAGGACCCCTTCTGGTTCTTAGAGCATGCTTGTACATGTTTCAGAGCATTTCCGTGCATTTCTGAAGCAGCAGGTCTTGAAGGGATTCTCCGATATACAGCTTCTGTTACCTTCTGTTGGACTACCAGAGAGCCGACAACAGGGATATGAGCAAGTCTCATTGATGAGCACAAACTGCTAAAGAAAAATGAAATAAATGCTGCTTAAGGCCTGTTTCACACGTCAGTGAAAAACACAGACGTATTAAAAGTGCATATGTCCCTCCATGTGCTGTGATTCACAGCAAACGTGGGTTGTCTATGTGCTAGCCATGATATGTGCTCCGTTATCCGTGATTGCACATGGACGTATAATCACCTGTTCCCGCTCCTGCTGTCCATGGTGTTGAACATTTTGGCTCTGCTGTATTTCCACCGTCACTGCAGCTACTTTCGGGTTGGCTGTGCCTGCATACATGAATATGCATGAGAATAAGCAACTGGTTCTGAAGCAGCAGCATCCAGAGGCCAGAGACAGGCAGCGTTGAGAAGGTGAGTTAAAAATGCTTTTTATTTTCAATGTAAGTGTTTTTCTGGTATGTGTTTCACGGACCACACCATTCTGTGGTCTGTGGGACATCAGTGATGCCAGAAAAAAACGAACTTGCACGAACGTGCAGAAACACGGACACGCGTATATGCCGCATGGAGACACGGTCATAGAAATCACTGATGTGTGCGCAGACCCATTGATTATAATGGGTCTGCGTATGTCTGTGATTCTGGTACGTATAAAAACTAGCACATATGTACCAGAATCACTGACGTGTGAAAGTGGCCTAAGATAGAAAGGTGTCAAAATAAACAGTGCTGTGCAGCTTTTTGGAGCTACAGAATAGTTAGAATATGTGTTTTTAGTACATTTTTGGTGCTTTTTTAAAGTGCAGTTTTGTCACAAAATGTCATGCAAATCCTTTTGATAGCAAAGTCAATAAGAATCCTGAATCTTTGTGCACATGTTGCTTTATTTTCCCTTACAGATTTGGTGCAGAAAACCAATTCTTGCAGCATTTTTTAAACATTTTTCCACCACAGAATGCATAAAAAAAGCATGGAAAAAAATCATACCAAAAAAAAAATGAAAAACTAATTAAAAATCGTGGAAAAAATGTGAGTTTTTCTGGCAAGGGATGCATAGTTGATGCAGAAATGTCTGCAACCAAATACTCAGTGTGTGCACATGGTATTAGAATGCAAGAAAAAAACACGAATATTTTATTGGGTGTGTGGGAAAATCATACCATTAAACAATGCTAGAAGGCCTATTCTGGTTAATCAGGTTTTCTTTAACTTAAATAATCCCTCTGTGCATGTCTGTTATTTACCTGATAAAGAGATAGCACCAAGGTCTAGTATGGACCAAACAGAAGCCAGTAGAAGCAATATCATATCCTTTATGATATTATCTAAAGCCCGCTTTACACGCTACAATATATCTTACGATGTGTCGGCGGGGTCACGTCGTAAGTGACGCACATCCGGCATCGTAAGGTACATTGTAGTGTGTAACAGCTAGGTGCGATTGCGAATGAACGGTAAAACGTTCATTGCATGCACGTCGTTCAATCTTCATAAATTGAACGTCAGGTTGTTCATCGTACCCGGGGTAGCACACATCGCAGTGTTTGACACCCCGGGAACGATGAACAGATCTTACCTGCGTCCTGCGGCTCCCGGCCAGCAATGCGGAAGGAATATAGGTGGGCGGGATGTTTACGTCTGCCCCTCCGCTTCTATTGGCCGGCTGCCGCATGACGTTGATGTGACGCCGAACGTCCCTCCCACTCCAGGAAGTGGACGTTTGGTGCCCACATCGAGGTCATATGGACGGGTAAGTATGTGTGACGGGGGTTAATCGTTTGTGTGGCACATTCAACCAAATTGAACGTGCCGCACATACGATGGGGGCGGTAACGATCGCATACGATATCGTATGCAAAATCGTAACATGTAAAGCAGGCTTAAGAAACTGGAATTCATGTGCATATTACATTGATAAGTGACATCTACCCTAAAGAAAACAACTACACTCCAATATGTCTACATTATCCTTAATAGCAGAGTCCTCTTTCAGCAGAACAATTAGCCTTCCTGTACTTCAAAAATTGTTAAAAAAGTAAACAAGAACTTAAGATTTTGAGTCAATTTCTAGATTCTCAAGATCTCAATGTGATCAAGCATCTGTGAAATGTGCTGGAAAAACAAGTACGATCCAAAACGGCCACACCTCAAAACATTCAGGATCTAAAGGATCTGCCACTAAATTCTTGGTCCCAAGTACCACAAGATACTTTTAGAGTCCATGAGGTAGATTCTTCAAGTATTTTAGAAAAGTGGAGTAGATGTTTTGAAAACCTACAATATTTTGGTGCAATGAAGAGTTGTGCTGAAATTTCTCAATGTCAGCGTCACAGAAATAAGAGGAGCTCGGGAGGAGCTGTGGTGGGGCATGGGTGCAACCATATTCACCCATCAAATTCATCAAATGTGCTGGAGTTTTGTATGCCAAAAATGCTACCACAGTCCCTAACTGGAATAGCATTTTGGTACAGTGCACAGAGGTACATTTTACTCATAGAAGGCACCAAATTCATTTAGTGGCAAGCATCTCCCAATGACTTCAGCACCTTCGAGTCCAGCAGGGCTGGTGTGGTGCGATCATGTAATATGTTATTCTTGATAAATCAGCCTCTTAGTCTTGATAGGTTAGAGGTTTTTCTATGCCACACGAGGGACTAATATTAGAAATGTGGTTTCAATGGTATAGCAGATATGAGAAAGCAGTATGAGAAAGTTCAAAAATAATAATAATAGTTTTTATTTGGACGCTGCAAATATATTATTCAACACGTTACAATTCATAGGGTACATGTACATTTCAGAGCAACATATATTTCAATGATTCAAACAACAGAAGTGAAGGAGTTGATCACAAGCTTCCAATACATATATGGAATATATTCATCAAAAACTACATGACCTGGTCACCAGCTGGTATCTTTGCATGTACACACAGTGAGAAAACAGATGAAAGAGAGAACCAGGAGGACAAATGCAGGAAAAGGGAAGTAAGAAAATATAGATTAGTGAGGAAAGCCTGCATATAAAAATGTTTGTCTTGTAGGGCATGCTAAAACTGTGGATATTTCAAATTATCAGTGAACAGTTAACAGTGAAGGTGGTGTATTCCAGGAAAGCAATGCAGCATGAGAAAAGTCTTTGAATTTAGAATTGGAGGTTCGGATTATAAAGGCTGTTAAAGGGGCTTTACACGCAACGACATTGCTAACGAGATGTCATTGGGGTCACGAAATTCGTGACGCACATCCGGCCTTGTTAGCGACGTCATTGCGTGTGAAATGCACAAACGACCGCTAATGATCAAAATTACTCACCATATCGTTGATCGTTGACACGTCGTTCTAATCTCAAATATCGTTGCTGTTCCAGGACGCAGGTTTTTCGTCGTTCCTGTGGCACCACACATCGCTATGTGTGGCACTGCAGGAACGAGGAACAACATCGCCGACAATGAGGAAAGAAGGAGGTGGGTGGGATGTTCCGGCCGCTCATCTCCGCCCCTCCGCTTCTATTGGGCGGCCGCTTAGTGATGCTGCTGTGACACCGAACGAACCTCCCCCTTAGAAAGGAGTCAGTTTGCCGGCCACAGCGACATCGCTAGGCAGGTAAGTACGTGTGACGGGTCCAAGCAATGTTGTGCACCACGGGCAGCGATTTGCCCGTGACACACAACCGACGGGGGCGGGTGCTTTCACCAGCGACATCGCTAGTGATGTCGCTGTATGTAAAGTGTCCTTTAGTCTTAGATCACTAATGGAATGAAGAGCACTGATAGTGTTAATTTTATAAGATGATTAGAAACTAGCCATAGCAAATTGATTGTATAGTATCATATAGAACTAGATGGCAGCATATTTGCCACTGGCATGATAAATACTAGCATCTTGATCAAAAAGAAAAAACAACTAAAAGAGGACTAAATAGCCTCCACAATTTAAGATACTCACAGCAGGATAAAGCAGTGGTGAACTGCCCAGGCCAAAAAACTAATTCACTACCAGGATGCAGCCAAACCCCTAATAGATGAAGGCATCACAGGTGCAAGAGGAGCAAATCACTTACACAACTCCCAAACATGAAGGGGGCGATCACTGGATGATTAAATTGCATAGTGACTTGCATAGGGCGCCGTTCATACTTACAGAAGCATAGTATCCTAGTCAGCAGCCTATTACATGCTCATACGCCTGGCTTCCCGGTACTAATGTGCAACATATAGGGATGATGACTTCATTATGCAAGTCCAAACATGAAGGGGCCTGGTTAAACCCTGTAAAAAATGTTATGTGCAGAAAAAAATATATATAGAACACTTACAGGGTGAACGGTGCCCTATGCAAGCAACTAGTGTGCAATTTTATAATCCAGCGATCATCCCCTCCATGTCTTGGAGTTGTGAGGGATTTCCTTCTCTTGCACCTGTGATGCCTCCATCTATTGGGGGTTTGGCTGCATCCTGGTAGTGCATTAGTTTTTTGGCCTGGGCAGTTCACCACTGCTTTATCCTGCTGTGAGTATCTTAAATTGTGGAGGATATTTAGTCTTTTTAGTGTTTTTGTTGTTTTTTTTATGTGTATAGATTAGTGTAGGGACTTAAATGTATGAGGAACCATGATGTGGTTTTTAGGCTACCGGTATTTTGTCCATAATATCGACTAATACCTCAGATATTTTGTATATGTATTTTTCTGCACATAACATTTTATACTGGGTGCAGCCAGGCCCCTTTATGTTTGGTACCTGGATAATGGAGTTCCCGTCCCTATATGGTGCACATAAGTACCGGGCAGCCTGCCTGGTCAAATATTTTGGGCGTGCAATAGGCTGCTGACTGGGTTACTTTGTGCCTGTAAGTGTGAACGGTGCCCTATTCAAGCCACTAGTGTGCAATTTTATCATCCAGCGATCACCCCCTCCATGTTTTGGAGTTGTGTGAGTGATTTGCTCCTATTGCACCTGTGATGTCTCCATCTATTGGGGGTTTGGCGGCATCCTGATAGTGCATTAGTTTTTTGGCCTGGGCAGTTCACCACTGCTTTATCCTGCTGTGAGTATCTTGATCAAAAAGGTATTAGGACTTAGTGACACATACTGTACCCAGATATTTTCTACACATACAGTATGCAGTGAATAGATCAATTTAAAGGGAACCTGTCAGGTGTAATATGCAGCCAGAACCACGAGCACATCTGGGTGCATATTGGTAATCCCTGCCTAACCATCATTGTATACACTAGCATAGATAAAGAGATCTTTAGAAAAAGTATTTCTAAAGATCTTTTTATCACATGCTAATGAGCATGGTAACAAGTCCAAAGGGCATTATATCTTCCGACTAGTCCGCCCTCTTAACATGTTGGTACGCCCATAGGGGTGTGCTAACATGCCATTCAATTCAGCGTCGCCAGCGGTGATGCGCGTACCTGTGTTCGCTGTGACCACGCTTCTAAATGCCTGGCACTTCCGGTCATGCGTAGTATGAAGCCGGGTGTGCGCGTCCAAGCTTCAGAAAGGTCTACTGTGCATGACTGGAAGTGTAGGGCATTCAGAAGAGCGGCCAGTCACAGCAAAGACAGGTACGCACATCCCCGTTAAGTGATGCTGAATTAAATAACATGTTAGCACTCCCCTGTGGGTGTACTAACATGCTAAGGGGACAGACTAGTCAGGGGGATATAATGCCCTTGAGACTAGTCCCCTCGCTCATTAGCATATGATATAAGATCTTTAGAAATACTTTTTCTAAAGATCTCTTTATCTATGCTAGTGTATACAGGTACGGTTAGGCAGGAATTAGCAATATGCACCCAGATTTGCTTGTGGTTCTGGGTGCATACTGCCCCTGACAGGTTCCCTTTAACTCCTTTTCCTTTAGGTGTAGTTTCAGTACCAAAAAATGGCCACCACACATTATATGGGGCTGTGATTTTCCAGTTGTGGTCATCCAGCAGCTGTGGGACCAGCTAACAGCTGATTAGTCTGGATATTGAAACCTCTCTGATCAGATATTGATTACCTAAGTACTAATAGACCATCAATACCATAGTGTTATAGATACCCTGTAATAAAATAAATGACAGCCCAGCAAAACAAAAGGATGCATTTATAGATAGAGATGTTTTTGGTTTGCTCAACTCACAACAATACAAAAGAAAGGTCACTTTTACTATGAAAAATGACCTGTACGCAATAATCTGTGAGGGCTGATCTGCCTGGCGTGGAGGATGACCTCATTCAGCATTGCATATTGGAAAGCATTGTGGTAACCATATGAAGATGAATTGTGTTTGCACCTGGCACGGGAAACATGTCAGCACTTACAGATATGTCGACAATCTCCTTGATGAAAACACTCAAATCCTTTTCATCCTTAAGATAAAATATAGAATAGAAAATCTATGGGGGTATCCATCCGCAGATTACACCTGAAGGATACTTTAAGAGTGTGCTACTATTTGTATGCAGCAGTTAGTGACAGAGCATTACCATACATTAATGTGCCCACATTAAACTCGGCTTTAATTGCACTTCTAAAGATCTGCTGTTGTTGCTTTTCAGAGGCTCAGAGTTGATTAATAATATCTTAATAAAAAGCTTAATAGTGCATTAAATTAAGAAAAAAGTTTCTCCCTGTTATAAAGCCGCAGTGTAACTTGCTAGTTTGAAGTGCAGAATAATAAAAACCATGTTCACTGTTTGAAAAATCTGTTGCCTTATTGTAATGTGGGTTTACAGAAGGTAAATTGATGTGCGATACTGTAGCTGTAACTGCCACATAGCACGTGCCTGGATAACAAAGATAAAGTGAAATGTACTGTGAGTGTGGCTCTGGGGAGATTTACTTCACACATATGCTCGTGTCAAAGCTAGTAAGGTAGCTTGCTACGCTTGACGATTGATTCACAAATCTTTTTTTATCTGTCTTGCAAATTATTTAAATGCTCTTTGACATCAGATTTGATCTTTAATTCAATAGACTTTTTATGTCTGTTTTTTGGTGTTTTTTACCTATTTTTTATTTGCATCCTATACTTTTTCCAAAATTTTTAAGTCTATTTTATGTGTTCATCAGTTTTGTATGGTTTTTCCAGTAGTGGCTACCGTGGTCTGCAATAATAACACTCATCCATCCCGAAGCTTGATAAGATACAGTAAATAAAACTACACACTGATGAAGGTCTAAAAGACTGAAATGTTTGAGCCTGTTTATCTCTGGATTTTTATATATATGTCATTAATCTGCATATGAGTGCAAAGTTCACTTCTTAATTTGATAGGAGAGGATCCTATGGAAGAGGTAATGGATGATCGAATATCACAAATATTCGTCAATATTCGGCTTCGCGAATATCCAACGAATAGTTCGCCGCTATGCGAATATTCGATGCGCAATGTAAGTCTATGGGAAGCCCGAATAATTGCTATTCGGCAACTATTCGGGTTTCCCATAGACTTACATTGCGCATCGAATATTCGCAAATCGTCAAATAGTGGCAACCTATTCGGCGAATATGGGCGTTGTCGAATATTTGCGGTATTCGATCATCCCTAGTAATGTTGTCTTTGCGCAAATCATACAACTTTACAAAATTGTAATATAACATGCATTTCTATCAACTCTTAGGGATTGGCTTTTCATAATAGTGTATAGTACAGTCATGACCAAAAGTTTTGAGAATGCTACAAATATTAATTTTTATAAAGTCTACTGCTTACGTTTTTCTAACGGCAATTTGCATATACTCCAGAATATCATAAAGAGTGATCAGCTTAACAGCAATTACTTGCAAAGTCAATATTGGCTAAGAAAATGAACTTTAACCCCCAAAACACATTTCAACAGCATTGCATTCCTGCCTTAAAAGGAGCAGCTAACATTGTTTTAGTGATTGTTCCATTAACACAGGTGTGAGTGTTGATGAGGACAGGGCTGGCTATCAATCAGTCATGATTAAGTAAGAATGACACCACTGGACACTTTAAAAGGAGGCTGGTGCTTGGTATCATTGTTTCTCTTCAGTTAACCATGGTTATCTCTAAAGAAACACATGCAGCCATCGTTGCTCTGCACAAAAATGGCCTAACAGGGAAGAGTATCGCAGCTACAAAGATTGCACCTCAGTCAACAATCTATCGCATCATCAAGAACTTCAAGGAGAGAGCTTCCATTATTGCCAAAAAGGCTCCAGGGCGCCCAAGAAGGACCAGCAAATGCCAGGACCGTATCTTAAAACTGTTTCAGCTGCGGGAATGGACTACCAGCAGTGCCGAGCTAGCTCAGCAATGGAAGCAGGCTGGTGTGAGTGCTTCTGCACGCACTGTGAAGCGGAGACTCTTTGAGCAAGGCCTGGTTTCAAGGAGGGCAGCAAAGAAGACCCTTCTCTCCAGAAAAAACATCAGGGACCGACTGATATTCTGCAAAAGGTACAGGGAGTGGACTGCTGAGGACTGGGGTAAAGTCATTTTCTCAGATGAATCCCCTTTTCGATTATTTGCGCATCGAATATTCGCAAATCGTCAAATAGTGGCAACCTATTCGGCGAATATGGGCGTTGTCGAATACTTGCGGTATTCGATCATCCCTAGTAATGTTGTCTTTGCGCAAATCATACAACTTTACAAAATTGTAATATAACATGCATTTCTATCAACTCTTAGGGATTGGCTTTTCATAATAGTGTATAGTACAGTCATGACCAAAAGTTTTGAGAATGCTACAAATATTAATTTTTATAAAGTCTACTGCTTACGTTTTTCTAACGGCAATTTGCATATACTCCAGAATATCAGAAAGAGTGATCAGCTTAACAGTAATTACTTGCAAAGTCAATATTGGCTAAGAAAATGAACTTTAACCCCCAAAACACATTTCAACAGCATTGCATTCCTGCCTTAAAAGGAGCAGCTAACATTGTTTTAGTGATTGTTCCATTAACACAGGTGTGAGTGTTGATGAGGACAGGGCTGGCTATCAATCAGTCATGATTAAGTAAGAATGACACCACTGGACACTTTAAAAGGAGGCTGGTGCTTGGTATCATTGTTTCTCTTCAGTTAACCATGGTTATCTCTAAAGAAACACATGCAGCCATCGTTGCTCTGCACAAAAATGGCCTAACAGGGAAGAGTATCGCAGCTACAAAGATTGCACCTCAGTCAACAATCTATCGCATCATCAAGAACTTCAAGGAGAGAGCTTCCAGTATTGCCAAAAAGGCTCCAGGGCGCCCAAGAAGGACCAGCAAATGCCAGGACCGTATCTTAAAACTGTTTCAGCTGCGGGATTGGACTACCAGCAGTGCCGAGCTAGCTCAGCAATGGAAACAGGCTGGTGTGAGTGCTTCTGCACGCACTGTGAAGCGGAGACTCTTTGAGCAAGGCCTGGTTTCAAGGAGGGCAGCAAAGAAGACCCTTCTCTCCAGAAAAAACATCAGGGACCGACTGATATTCTGCAAAAGGTACAGGGAGTGGACTGCTGAGGACTGGGGTAAAGTCATTTTCTCAGATGAATCCCCTTTTCGATTATTTGGGACATCTGGAAAACAGCTTATTAGGAGAAGAAGAGGTGAGCGCTACCACCTGCTTGTCTCATGCCAACTGTTAAGCATCCTGAAACGATTCACGTGTGGGGTTGCTTCTCAGCCAAGGGAATCGGCTCACTCACAGTCTTGCCTAAAAACATAGCCATAAATAAAGAATGGTACCAGAAAGTCCTCCAAGAGCAACTTCTCCCAACTGTCCAAGAGCAGTTTGGCGCCCAACAATGCCTTTTTAAGCATGATGGAGCATCTTGCCATAAAGCAAAGGTGATCACTAAATGGCTCATGGAACAAAACATAGAGATTTTGGGTCCATGGCCTGGAAACTCCTCACATCTTAATCCCATTGAGAACTTGTGGGCAATCATCAAGAGACGGGTGGACAAACAAAACCAACACATTCTGGCAAAATGCAAGCATTGCTTATGCAAGAATGGACAGCTATCAGTCAGGATTTGGTCCAGAAGTTGATTGAGAGCATGCCAGGGAGAATTACAGAGGTCCTGAAGAAGAAGGGTCAACACTGCAAATATTGACTTGCTGCATTAACTCATTCTAACTGTCAATATAACATTTTGGAACTCATAATATGATTGCAATTATATTTCTGTATGTGATGTAAACATCAGACAAACACAATTAAAAACCAGAGGGCAACAGATCATGTGAAGAAATAATTTTGGTGTCATTCTCAAAACTTTTGGCCATGACTGTAGGTTGATTTCTGTGATATCTGGCAAGTATAAGTCATGTAAAAATAGTAGCAAAATACCCTATTACATACAACAGTATACAGTGCCTACAAGTAGTATTCAACCCCCTGCAGATTTAGCAGGTTTACACATTCGGAATTAACTTGGCATTGTGACATTTGGACTGTAGATCAGCCTGGAAGTGTGAAATGCACTGCAGCAAAAAAGAATGTTATTTCTTTTTTTATTTTTTTTTTAAATTGTGAAAAATTTCTTCAGAGGGTCATTTATTATTCAACCCCTCAAACCACCAGAATTCTGTTTGGTTCCCCTAAAGTATTAAGAAGTATTTCAGGCACAAAGAACAATGATCTTCACATGTTTGGATTAATTATCTCTTTTTCCAGCCTTTTCTGACTAATTAAGACCCTCCCCAAACTTGTGAACAGCACTCATACTTGGTCAACATGGGAAAGACAAAGGAGCATTCCAAGGCCATCAGAGACAAGATCATGGAGGGTCACAAGGCTGGCAAAGGGTACAAAACCCTTTCCAAGGAGTTGGCCCTACCTGTCTCCACTGTTGGGAGCTTCATCCGGAAGTGGAAGGCTTATGGAACTACTGTTAGCCTTCCACGGTCTGGACAGCCTTTGAAAGTTTCCACCCGTGCCGATGCCAGGCTTGTCCGAAGAGTCAAGGCTAACCCAAGGACAACAAGGAAGGAGCTCCGGGAAGAGCTCATGGCAGTGGGGACATTGGTTTCAGTCAATACCATAAGTAACGTACTCCACCGCAATGGTCTCCGTTCCAGATGAGCCCGTAAGGTACCTTTACTTTCAAAGCGTCATGTCAAGGCTTGTCTACAGTTTGCTCATGATCACTTGGAGGACTCTGAGACAGACTGGTTCAAGGTTATCTGGTCTGATGAGACCAAGATCGAGATCTTTGGTGCCAACCACACACGTGACGTTTGGAGACTGGATGGCACTGCATACGACCCCAAGAATACCATCCCTACAGTCAAGCATGGTGGTGGCAGCATCATGCTGTGGGGCTGTTTCTCAGCCAAGGGGCCTGGCCATCTGGTCCGCATCCATGGGAAGATGGATAGCACGGCCTACCTTGAGATTTTGGCCAAGAACCTCCGCTCCTCCATCAAGGATCTTAAGATGGGTCGTCATTTCATCTTCCAACAAGACAACGACCCAAATCACACAGCCAAGAAAACCAAGGCCTGGTTCAAGAGGGAAAAAATCAATGTGTTGCAGTGGCCTAATCAGTCTTCTGACCTTAACCCAATTGAAAACTTGTGGAAGGAGCTCAAGATTAAAGTCCACATGAGACACCCAAAGAACCTAGATAACTTGGAGAAGATCTGCATGGAGGAGTGGGCCAAGATAACTCCAGAGACCTGTGCCGGCCTGATCAGGTTTTATAAAAGACGATTATTAGCTGTAATTGCAAACAAGGGTTATTCCACAAAATATTAAACCTAGGGGTTGAATAATATTTGACCCACACTTTTATGTTGAAAATTTATTAAAATTTAACTGAGCAACATAACTTGTTGGTTTGTAAGATTTATGCATCTGTTAATAAATCCTGCTCTTGTTTGAAGTTTGCAGGCTCTAACTTATTTGCATCTTATCAAACCTGCTAAATCTGCAGGGGGTTGAATACTACTTGTAGACACTGTACATGACATAAGTGTATACATACTTTTTAGCATAAACCATAATAGCTCATGAGTGATATATGTGTGGCATTTGAGACAGACCTCATTTACATCTACAGTATATAGATCTGGAAAATCCTCTGATGACATTCAGTTCCCCTAAGCAGACCTCTTTGTCTGGTGACAACATTGATGTAATAGTGGAGCAGAGTAGGATTTTTTTCCTTTTCTGCTTCACCTCCCAAAGTATGGACAGTGTCTTCTCCCTCTATCCTGTCACAGAAGTGTGGTGTGACTGAATCCCTAATAGCAGAGATGACTGATGGGATCCTGACACCCTACTTCACTTTTTCATGTCACCTGTAACACTCATGATGCTGTAAATGGTAAATGTGGCTAAAGGTGTCCTCCTAACTCTTAGGCTATGTGCCCACGGGGAAAGTGTCCTGCGGATATATCCGCACGACATTCCGCAGGTGCTCCCAGGAAACAGCACCACAACTTTTGTCTGTTTCCATGCTGCGGAATGTCGTGCGGATATGCTGCGAGCATTCTGCATTGAGGATACAGTGCCATGGCTTCGGCACTGCATCCTCAATGCAGAACAAGTGCTGCCGTGATCGGGGAAGTTTATACTTACCTCCATCATGCAGCACCTCGCTTTCCGATGGCCGGGTCACTGTCAGGCAGCGTCTGGTTTCACTGTGCTGGAGGTGGGCGGGCCTGAACTAGCTCCGGCTGTCACATGGCCGGAGCTCGTGCAGGCTCCGCCCACCTCTTCCTTCCTGTACCTGGCTGGATCCACCGCGCTGCTGCCGCTGCCGCTACACCGGACGGAGAAAGTGACTCGGGTCTCTATCAAGGCAGGTAAGTATATGGGACCCTGCGGAGAAATCCGCTACAATAAATGACATGCTGCAGATTTTTCTGCACGGAAATCCGCACGATTTCCGCTGCCGAAAAATCCGCAGCGTGGGCACAGCATTTCCCAAATGCCATAGAAATGGCTGGGGAGTAGCTGTGCTGCAGATTTTCGGAAAATCCGCGGCTTTTCCGCGAGAAATCTGCGGCAAAATCCGCGCATTTTCCGCAGCGTGGGCACATAGCCTTACCGCTTCTACCTACATAATGTCTATTGTCTACAATTGCCAATAATCCCAAACTGACCAAGACTGTCCCATGAGTCTGAAAAATGTAACAATGATGAAAAGAGTGAAATTCATTTAAACCCCACATAAATTGTGTGTTTCCAGTGTGGTCCTGGTCACTGAGCCATCCCAATTTTATCAACCAAGCTGTTGGTCAGTATGTTTATCACAGCTGTTATGCTCAAAGTATATTTTTGGGACCTCAGGAAGAGGACTTGACTCCACAGAAGAAAAGCAGAGCCAAAATGAAGTGTGCAGTATGTATAATGCCTGCAGTTGTCACAGATTGTTATGGAGGAGTTCTGTATTAGGTAAAAAAACTGTTATGCAGACCGAGAGTTGACACACTGGGCTTAACCTGAGGGGGCATAACTAAGTGACCACTTCTTCTTCACTAGAGCCTCTGATAGTGAAGTTAGGCTTGTGCTGGAAGGTAGCTGTCATGTGCCACTCATGGATATACACTGCTGAGATATCTGGCCTCGGGTTGGGGATGCAGTTACAGGCACAGATGCACATAGGTACAGTCACTGGTGCAAACAGGTGCAGCCAGGATGACTGATGAAGACTGGATGGCTAGGTGAGGCTGATACATAGGATATAGCTGATACAGCAGGTGAAGCAGGTACGACTGATATAAAATGTATAATAGGTACAGCACTTATGGTTGTATGGAAGGAAATTATGAGTGCAGCAGGTAGTGCAGATTCTTGGATAAAGCACAGGTACAGGTAAGGATACAGGATAGGGGAATGGGACTTGACAACTGGCAACATGTCTCTAGCAATAGACCCGTTGCCCAGGCACCTATCATCGGGGTGGGATGGCTTATGTTCCCAGTACCTTTCAGCCATAGGCTCGGAGGCAAAAATATGGGAGTGTCTCTGCCAGGAGTAGGAAGCAGGGCAGTTAATGGGTCACTGTTAAGGTACCGTCACACTAAACAACTTACCAGCGATCCCAACAACGATACAACCTGATAGGGATCGCTGGTAAGTTGCTAGGAGGTTGCTGGTGAGAGGTCACACAGTCAGACGCTCCAGCGATCCCACCAGCAACCTGACCTGGCAGGGATCGCTGGAGCATCGCTACACGGGTTGCTGGTGAGCTGTCACCAGCAACCCGTGACCAGCCCCCAGCAACGCACTGAAGCAATGCTGTGCTTGGTAACTAAGGTAAATATCGGGTAACCAACCCGATATTTACCTTAGATACCAGCGCACGCAGCTACACATGCAGAAAGCAGGGAGCAGCACACACCGCTTAGCGCTGGCTCCCTGCTCCCCTAGCTACAGCACACATCGGGTTAATTACCCGATGTGTGCTGTAGCTACACGTGCAGAGAGCAGGGAGCAGCGCACACCGCTTAGCGCTGGCTCCCTGCTCTCCTAGTTACAGCACACATTGGGTTAATTACCCGATGTGTACTCTGCTACACGTGCAAGGAGCAGGAGCCAGCACTGACAGTGAGAGCGGCGGAGGCTGGTAACGAAGGTAAATATCGGGTAACCAAGGACAGGGCTTCTTGGTTACCCGATGTTTACCGTGGTTACCAGTGTCCGCAGAAGCCGGCTCCTGCTGCCTGCACATTTAGTTGTTGCTGTCTCGCTGTCACACACAGCGATCTGTGCTGCACAGCGGGACAGCAAAAACTAAAAAATGGTCCAGGCCATTCAGCAACAACCAACGACCTCACAGCAGGGGCCAGGTTGTTGCTGGATGTCACACACAGCAACATCACTAGCAACATCACTGCTAAGTCACAAAAGTTGTCCATCAGCAGTGATGTTGCTAGCGATGTTGCTTAGTGTGACGGGGCCTTTAATGTCTTTACATAAATCCAATATCACTGGATATCTGGCAGCATCTCCTGTGAGTAAATAATTAAATTAGCAAAGATCTGATAGTGGCCACAAGAACAACTAGCAAAGGGTTTCTAAAATGTAAACAGATAACAAGAATTTAATGGCGCAGTAACTCTCACCGAGTTCCATATATCTGGTCAGAAAGCAACAGCCCGACTCTCTTGGATCTACTTGTGGAAACGATGTTCAGTATTCGGTCTTTAGTGTTTAGTCATTGGTATTTGGTCTTCAGGTTCCTTCTGAAATAAGTCGTCAGTATTCAGTCTTCGGTGTTTCGATTCCTTCTGAAGTCGGTGATCGGTATTTGGTCTTTGAGTTACTTCTGGAGTTGGTATAACTCAGGTCATCTCCAGGGTCAGGTTTCTCAAGGGTACCTCTATGAACATGATGGCTATAGGCTCTCTCTGTTCCTCCCACTTCACCTTCCTTCCAAGTCTTGGAACCAACTCCTCCTCTCCTTGGCCATCCTGGGCTTTTATATTAAACAACAGGAGCTCAATTGTCATATGATCCAGAGTCTCTTCTAAATTCTTCGCTTGAGTAAACAACCTCTATTCTTCAGTTCCTGTTCTCCCTTTTTAACCAGCAGATGGTGATATTCACTTGCAGATATTTTAAGATGGTAACAGAGTGTGTCTTTCATTCAGCACCTCTTACAAAAATACATCTGAAAAGATAATGACTCCTAAGATACATGGTACATCTCAAGCATACCTGGGATATCACATGGACATGGAGATACAATGAAATGCAATATTTCCATGCTATTTCTGGAATAATCTTATATCAAAACCATAAAAGGATATCTTTATATCTACAGCATGAATGGGGACATAATTGCTTCTGTGGGTTCAAACACAAGGAATTTTGGCTTTTGGAAACCACAAAAATGTAATATCAAACTGAATTATGAATAAATCAAAGTCATATTTTATGTGTCTAGGATATTGAACATATTCTCAGAAATATGGGAGCCATACCAATCTACTAGGAGATTCCTGAGGAAATATATAACATTAATTAGAATTATGTCCTTGGGCTTATCTTGCCTTGCAAACTATTAAGCATCTTCCTCTCAACTGAACAGGAGAAGGCGTTAAAAGTGTGGTTGGTTGAGAAACTTTATAATATCTCATCAAGAAAAAGTCATTGTCAAATCCATGTCAGTTCTAAGAAAGATAATATTAAGTAGATCTGACCTAACTTCTTTGGTGATCTTGTTTCTCTAAATATACCCACAATCTTGAATAAGATAGGTATAGTGACATGTACAGTATACTAGTTGGTTACCAAGAACAAGCATCTTGATGTCCTATCACAATGGGGAGTTGTGTCAAAAAGAAATGTCATGTAGATGTGTAAATAGACTGTGGGGTGCACTTAGTGGAAGTGTGAGTATTAGAAGCAGATTCTCCTTTTACAGCCACATCTGAGTCATGTGTATAGTTAGTGGACAATGTTATTCAAATCTTCACAGTCATTTTATATGCTGAGCACAATGTAACCCAGTATTTGTGTACTTTTTTTATTGAACGTTAGATACCTCAAATAAAAAGAAACCTGTGAGAATCAGAGATGTATCTGTTCACATATGGAAAAACTACCATATCTGACAAGTTATATTTCATGAGCTTCCTAAAAGGGGACCAACGAGCAAGATTTTGACATATAAAGGCAGTGCTGCTGGAATGGTGAATCAAATCATACCTTCAGTTTAGAAATCGGATGTTTGATTGCAGAAAAAAACCATTATCAAAGGTCAAGAATTGAGTACATTGCTTGAGTGGAATGTGCATCGGATGAGATTTTGTAGGTTGGATCTTCAAGAATAATTAGAAGTGAAAAGAAATAAATTTCAGCCTACCATAGCCATGTGATCCAATCTAATGATTAGAGTTGATCGAACCCGCCAAAATCCGTGACCGGCTGATCACTGCCGGATTGAAAAAAAATTCGGATCCACTCCGGATTCCGGTGCCCATATAAGTCTAAAGGGTGCTTTACACGAGTGGATCTATCGTGCGATAGATCGTCGGGGTCATGGTTTTTGTGACGCATATCCGGCATCGCTTGCGACGTTGGGCTGTGTGGCACCTCTGAGCGACGCAGTATCGCTCAGAAATCGTGAGTCATGTACTCATCGCTCGGTTTCATAATCTCGTTTAATTAAAATGGCGCCGGTTGCTCATCGTTCCCAGGGTAGCACACGCCGCTCCGTGTGACACCCCGGCAACGATGACCAGCAGCTTACCTCTGTCCCGCGGCACCCGCCGTCTATGCAGAAGGAAGGAGGTGGGCGGGATGTTTACATCCCGTTCATCTCCACCCCTCCGCTTTTATTGGTCGGCGGCTGTGTGACGTCGCTGTGACGCCGAACGTCCCTCCCACTTCAGGAAGTGGACGTTCGTCGCCCACAGTGAGGTCGTCCAGAAGGTAAGTACGTGTGACGGGGGTTAAACAAGTTTGTGCGCCACATTTGCCCGTGACGCAAAAACGACGGGGGCGGGTACGATCGATTGTGAAATCGCACAATCGGTCGTCCCGTGTAAAGCAGGCTTAAGAGGACCAGATTGAAGAGATTAAAAACATTTGCGGAGGGGATAGAAGTGTAGGAGCGCATGTGGTGTACTCATTCGAGGCTGTGTCATGGCAGCAAACTCCTTCCAGGTCACGCTTTTCCCTTCTTGAGCTGACAATTCAATATTCATGGTTTTGCTTGCCCACCGGCGCGTGTAATTGGTTGCAGTTAGATGTGCCCTCACCTTGAGTGGCAGCATGTCAGCTGACTGTAACCAATGACAGGCAGCAGGATGGCCCATGGGCAGGGAAAGCAGAGCAAGTGTCTGCGGGTCAGTATGGTGAACGTGCATGTGTTTCAGAAACACATGCACGTTCCTGTTAGAAGTGTGCGTGGCTGTGCCAATGATAAGGCTTTTTTTCTTATTTAAATAAATTTTAAAAAAAAAATGACATGCGGTCCCCCCTAATTTTCATCTCCAGCCAAGATAAAGCTGGCTGGAGGCAGGTATGCTCTGCCCGCAGCCGCCCGGTATTGCCGCATCTATTAGATGTGACAATTCCGATGCTTTACCGTCTCTTCTCTTGCCCTGGAGCGGTGGAAATCGGGGTAATAAGGGGTTAATAACAATGCACAGCTGCTACTAAACCCTAGGTTAGGGATAGTACAGGTGTCTATGAGATACCTGCATCACTCTAACCTGTAAATGAAAGTAAATAACCACAGACACAGACAAAAATCCTTTATTTGGAATAAAGTACAAAACACACACCCTCCTTCACCTCTTTTTTAACCCCCAACACTTTATAGGTCTACTCAAGGTCCCAGGCCGCTTCAGCTCTGCTACATAACACAGCCAGCGGCCATAGAGAATGACCGCTAGCTGTGCAGACAACACTGAGCCGCGATGACTGCATGGCAGGCAGATACTGTCACAGGCTGGGGGCGCATCTGCCGGCAACCAATAACAGATGAGAGGACGGCCAGTGGGCGGGGAAAACATGGAAAGCTGTGTGTATGTGATGCACAGTACAGGAAGTGAATGCGCAACCCGGAAGCAGTGGGCCACCATGACACCGAGTCTCGGTAAGTATGAAACACTGTTTTATTTCTGTTTTTCTTTATTTTTCAATTATTTTCCCCAGTGCCAGATCCGAATCGTGCACCCGGAATCCCAGATCTGGGTCTGGCACCCAGGCATCTTTGAAACCATGTGGATCCGGACTTTTACAGTTCTGATCCGCTCAGCCCTAGTAATGATCCTTCCCCTTGCTACCTGCCTCCCTTATATTAAAATTTCTCCTCTCTATGTCCGCGATTAACACTATGGCCAGCGCATGGCCATTATTATGTTCAAGTGTTTCTCCAACTCTTCAATAAAATTGTGCCGAAATAAGCGCATGTACATACTGCGATCTCTGGCACCATTTTACTAAGAACAGTGGCTGCACATGAGCTGATAAGAAAACAAAATCAATCTGCACATGCGCTGGCGCTCATGCTCATCTTTATAGTGTCTTTAATAAAATTAATAAAATTGCACCGGAAATTGCACTGCACATAGGCCCTGATTCCGCACCATTTTATTGACGAGTTGGAGAGAATCTTGAATGTAATACTGTGCTTGTGCAGCCTGTAATGTTAATCATGGCACCAGAGGTGAGAAATTTAAATAGTATGGAGGCAGGAAGCCATAGGAGGAATCATTACTAAAGGTCCAACCCACAAAGTACTCCCCAATGCACATGCCACTGAACCAATGCTCTCTTTTCTAGACCTTTGATAACATTTTTTTCTGCAATCAAACCTCTACTGTAATCTCTAAACTGAACTTGTGATTTCATTCACTATCCTAGCGCCATACTTTATATGTGAAGATCCTGCTGGTTGGTTACCTTTGAAAGCTTTCCTAATGCTCTTGCTATGCCTGAGGAAGTGGCAGTACAAAGTGCTGTATAGTAGCTAGGGGAGGCAATTTCGATGATGTACACAGGTGACCTGCTCCAATGAAAGATTCTATTATGTGGTTCTTAGTCAGATGCTCTCTTTTGTAATTCAGCTGGCAATTTATGAAACAGGTTCTTCAATTAGTTCAATTAGTGAAAACTGGCACATTTGTCCATATCACTAGAGCAGATTTTCATGAAAAGAAGAGACAAAATAAGAGAAACTGCAAGTAGTGTTATGCAGCATGGAAGGTACCTTTATAAGTGACATATTGAAATATATGGAGACAGCAGGGCACTGCAGCTGCAGGTAGATACTCACAGATCGTAGTTCTACTGAATAACGGACTCCCAGCAGTCCACGCTAGTGCTCAGCCAATGTTGCAGGAGAAGTCAGATGAATCCAAAGAAGGAAGGAAGGCAGCACTTCACAGTGGGATTCTGCAGTTTTTAATGTGCAATCATATGAAAGTTACATAAGTGGGGAGGGAGAGTGCAGGTGCGCCGGATGACGGACGAACCCCACTGTGAAGTGCCATCTTCCTTCCTTCTTTGGATTCATATTGAAATATATACCTAAACAACAGGACATGTTGCTGTTTTCATTAAGATATACATGTCAGGAGACCACTAATACTTCCATTGAAGCTGCCACTAGCCATCATTTTACTGAACCATAAATGGTCATGAAGAGTTTAAAAAACAAGAAAAACATACTCACCTTATTGTACTCCTCTCCAGTCTAACCTTCTCACCCCCAACTCCTTAGTATTCCCCTTCTGGACCTCATCACATGTTCTTATCATCTTTGCAAGTGCTAAAATCATTAGCATGTCCCGGGACTGTTCTGCACATGCGTGTACAACGTCATGGAGCACCTTGTAACCTCTTGATATCATGACTAGTGATGAGTGAACTCGTGGACATTAGGGTTCGTAGAATCAACACAGACAAAAAAAAATGGGGTTCGGAGGTCGAAGTTGACCCACTTGGGTCAGTAGAATGAACACAATACAAGTCAGTGGGGAGCCCACGTTTGTAAAATGGATGTAGTAAGGGCTTGGGGGCTGCAAAAGAAACCTAAATGAAGGTAAGAGCATGTCAATTGCCCAACAAACAAATGTGAATAGGTAAATAACTTAAAGGTTTTCTGTCATCATAGCAATTATGGTTACATAGCAAGTAAGAGAAGAAACTAACAATTTTAACAGAGATAGATTTCAGAGATTCTTAATAGACCAGCAATTAAAAAAAAGGCCCTTACAGAGCTTTTACTTCCAGTTCAACCCCACATGTGGACATGTACTATTCCACTATGTTTGCTAAAAGCTAACTCCTGGAAATAAGCACTGCAGCAGATGGTGTTGCTGGATGGTGTTACACATGAATTGTTGCTAAATTGTGGCCATGATGACCATCCCTTTGGAGGTGTGGCTTGTGCAACCGCTTCATTGTTTGCTTCCTCTTCCCCCTCCTCCTCCTATGCCGCCTTGTTGTTCCACTGAACTCCGAAATGTCTGGTTGGAATGCCATAAGTACAACTTTACACAGCTGGGACTTATATTCATGCATTTTTTGATCCCACTCTAGTGACAAAAGATGCAATGTCCTGGTAGCGTGGATCCAGAAGGGTCGCCACCCAGTAATCACCACTTGTCAGAATTCTTGCAACTTGAAGATTGTTTCTCAGGCACAACAGCATGTATTGGCAAATGTGTGCCTGCTTCCCAGAGTCAACAACATGCTGTTCTTCTGTCACAAGTGTGTGGACTGGTTCCTTTGTATCCTCCCAGCCATGCTGCAGTGATGCCCCTGAACTTCCATCCAAACCATCATGCTGGCCAGACGGTTCCTCCTCCTCTGACACGGTTCCCTGAGTGAAAAGATGGGACATGGTCACTTTTGGCCCATAAACCATACCTCAGAGCCCAGTGTGGACATCAGCTCAGATAAATGAGTCATTGTTTCCTACTGCTCCTCTTTCTCCGATGCCATCACCTTGTACATGATAGCCTCCAGCATTTTTTTTTCCAGCAAGCAAAAATCCGGTATAGTGATGCTGATTATGACTTCATCAGTGCTAGCCATGTTGGTGGAGTATTCAAAGCAGAGCAACATGGCACACAGTTCCTGCATGGAGGCCCACTCATTGGTAGTGAAGTGGTATTAGTCCACAAAGTGATTCTGCCATGTGTGCTGCAGATGAAACTACACTATTGCCTGCTGCTGTTCACACAGTCTTTCCGACATATGCAAGGTGGAGTTCCATTTTGTTGGTACATCGCATATGAGGCGGTGAGCAAGAAGGCCAAAGTGACTTTCCAGTGCAGACAGGTGAATAACATCAAGCTGAGAATGTTGAAGGTGCGCACATACTGCCCTTACCTTCAGCAAAAGCTCTGACATATGTGGGTAATTTTTAAGAATCAGCACATGTGCCAGGCAAGTGATGTGTGTCAAGCTGCCAAGGCCCAGTGCTGCAATGAGATTTTGGCCATTATCGCACACTACCAGGTTAAGCTGTAGGTTCACCTTCAACAGCCACTCATCTGTTTGTTGTTTTATGTCCGTCCACAGTTCCTGTGTGGTGTGAAGTTTATCCCACAGGCAGATGAGTTTAAAAATGGCCTGCTGTTGCTTACCCCTGACTGTGCTGACTCTGGCAGTGCAGGTCTTACTCTGACCTGATGAGAACTAGGTGGACGGGGTAAAGAAAGTGGAGCAAGAGGAGGAAGCAACACTCACCGACAAATGTTCGTCGATCCGAGGTGCTAGTAGGACATGCACTTGAATACCTGCTGTCTTATTGCCCAGCCGCTACTACCATTACCGAGAGTACAGTTATAAAACCAAAGTAAACAAAAAGATGTGGTAAAGGGCACAGGCAGATCACACACCCAGTGGTGAAAGAAAAATCTAGAGTGCAGTTAGAGAGATATACCATCCCTACTCATGCTTACTGGTCCAAGTATCCATAGTTATGTGGACCTTTTCACTTGTGATGTTGAGGAATGAACAATGGATTTGTTCTACCACATGTGTGTGCAGGGCAGAGATAGCTCATCTTGAAAATAGTAGTGTCTGGAAGCAATGTACTGCAGTACAAACACATACATCATTTGATGGAAACTGTCCGTCTTCATTAGACTGAATAGCAGCATTTGAAAGACATTTTTGAAATGCTGTCATTCATCGCCAGGGCTTGTGGGTGATAAGGGCGGTAATTCCTCTTTCTACCAAGGGTTTGGGTATGGAGAGCTACATAACTCCATGGGATGGACTGGATATAGTAGGTGATGCTGGTGGTGGTCATGGGGGTGGTGTTCGTGGTGGTGGTGGTTGTGCTGTTGCTGCCACATGATATGCTTTTGGAGAGGAATCTGGCCCTGGTGATTGTGAGCAGATGCAAGATGCCAATACTGCAGCTGAAGAGGCGAAGAGGGAGCAGAGAATTGGAGTTCTATTCTGATTTCTAAGAAAAATACTAAACTGCACCTTGTGCTTGGAAGTCACATGACGCATCATGCAGGTAGTGCTCAGGTTGAGAAGATTTTTCCCTCTCTTCAGGCTCTGATGGCACAACTTGCAAACCTACACTCTCTTTTCATCAGCACATTCCTGTAAGAAATGCCATGCCAGGGAACTCTTTGAACTGGCTTTGCTGGGAGGCATGACCTTACATGCGCTTGTGTAGATCTTTCCCAGACCTTATCAGAGGCAGAAGTCTTGGCCTAGATTGAGGAAACCCAGGGATTCAATGATTACAGAGGTGATAAGACGATGTGGTGAAGACTGAATGGGTGAGAAGTGGAGGGGTCAGAGAGGTGAGCAGCAAGGTGAGCAATGGAATTTTTTATTTTTTCCACATCCTATGTTTATTATGTTTTGGGGTCTAGAAAGATGACTGAGCATTATAATGGACATCAAGAATGTGAATCTGTGAAATAAATTTCCTGGAAATTTTCTGCATAAAACCTGCACTTTCTGGCAGAAAAAAGCACCAAAAAATGGATGCAAATTTGCAAGTAAAAAATAGCAATGAGTGCACAGCACTTAAGAATTCTCATTGACTTTGCTGATATAGCTGGAATGAAGATAGACATGCAGATTTGGGCCACAATCTGCACCAAACCTGAAACAAAACTGCACCAAAAAATGAATTAAAAATTCACCGTGCACAAAAGGCCTAACAGGTCAATTCTAATTTTGCTTGAACTGCTTATCTGAAGTGGTCACATCAAATATTGACTTCAGAATTATCTTCTGTTCATTCACTTCGCATTTTGTAAAGTGATAAAAAAAATCACAATTCCAATTTTGAAAGCATTCAAATTTTTCAGCATTTTTTCTACACCAGTGTAAAAAATCTGTGCAGCAGTAATATATATATACATATATATATATATATATATATATATATATATATATATATATATACATATATAAATATATATATAATATATACTATATAAATATATATACCGTATAAATATAAATATATATATATATATATATATATATATATATATATATATATACCGTATCATACTGTATTTGATTTGGCCATAGAATTATCCCACACATAAGTATTCACTTTAGATCTGAATTATTTAACAATGGTAAACATTGCAGAAAGGAAGTTTGTAGCAGACAGAGTTTGGCAGCAGTCACTTCTTCCTATGCTGCAATAATAACAAGTTCCTATTTTATGCTGCCAGAAATCAATAGCGTTGTTGTTGTTGTTATGTTTGAGGCAACAGTTTGACAGTGTAATATACTGTAGATTATTCTGTTATCCTGTTTTTCTTCCTTTAATGTTTTAACAGGTATAAGTAGTCATTTTTATGTTTTTTCTTGAGCATTGCAGTCCAGTTTATGATGGTCTGTTTTTGACCCTTTAGTTTCCTGTGGTGTCAGCAAATAATATATATAATTATTCTCTGTGAAGATAAAATGAGTGAATATATACAGATTAGTTGTGTGGCCTGAAAAGTTGTGTAAAAGAGGACTATGCTATACTACACTATACTATACTATGCTATACTATACTATGCTATACTATACTATGCTATACTATACTATACTATACTATACTATGCTATACTATACTACGCTATACTATACTATGCTATACTAAACTGCCAATTGTTCACTTTCACTATTAATTCTCTGCTTATGAACTATGCATTGTTTTACCAAAAACCATAGCAAATATTTATGTTCATCAAACTAAAAGGTAATATTTCTGCACAGTATATTATACGTAATAGTGATGAGTGAGCATGCTCGGCACTTGATCACGCATGAGTGTACTCGGGCATGCTCAGTACTCGATCAAGTACCCCACATGTTCGAGGTAAATCCCCGTTCTGTTAGCTGCCCTAACACAGTCTCCTGCCACCAAAGTCCACATCATCTACATACAGCAGGAAGCAGACATCACCAGACAATCTCCGTTCCATTTTCCCAGCCACCAAAGTCCCGCATTATTCAGGTATAGCTGACATCGCCCAGCAACTTCTGTTCAGTCCAAACTTTCCCTGTACAAAAGGAGCTGTGTGTTTAATTCCGCTCGAGTCCGTATTCCGGAAAACAGATAGAGATTTTCCAGAACAGGGACTTGAGTGGACATAACCTCACAGTTACTTTATCGGGGGGAACTTTTGAACGACGCACATAGATTTGAAGCTGCCTGGCGATGTCATCTGCATCTGGATGATGTGGCCTGTGGTGGCAGGGAAAGTGGAATGAAGAATGCCTAGCAATGTTTGCTGCCTGCAGCACTCAGATGATGCAGATTGTGGTGGCCAGGGGCTTTCTCAGGGCAGATAACAGAACAGGGATTCGGGAAAAGTTTGCTAGAGTCACCCATTGACTTCTATTCTGCATGTTACTCTAGTCGAGCATTTCTAAGCATTCAAAATCCTCGATTTGAGTAGTGAGCACCTGAGCACTTTTGTGCTCGCTGATCCCTAATATGGAACACAGGATCTTTTTTTGTAGAGCAGCAATGTAGCCATCATGAGAAATGTGGCATAGGAGTCATAAAGTGGGGGAATGTCAATGCACTTGGACTTCCTCTCTGATCTAGATTTCAAGGTTAGACTTCTCATTACAGTCATAATAGATATTTAAAAAAATATCAGATTCTTATTGGGGAACAAGTGCTTATACATCCATAAAAAATATATAGAGTAGATATATATATAGATATATATGTATATATATATATATATATATATATATATTTTCACACACCGTATATATATATATATATACAGTTAGGTCCAGAAATATTTGGACAGTGACACAATTTTCGCGAGTTGGGCTCTGCATGCCACCACATTGGATTTGAAATGAAACCTCTACAACAGAATTCAAGTGCAGATTGTAACGTTTAATTTGAAGGTTTGATCAAAAATATCTGATAGAAATTGTAGGAATTGTACACATTTCTTTACAAACACTCCACATTTTAGGAGGTCAAAAGTAATTGGACAAATAAACCAAACCCAAACAAAATATTTTTATTTTCAATATTTTGTTGCGAATCCTTTGGAGGCAATCACTGCCTTAAGTCTGGAACCCATGGACATCACCAAACGATGGGTTTCCTCCTTCTTAATGCTTTGCCAGGCCTTTACAGCCGCAGCCTTCAGGTCTTGCTTGTTTGTGGGTCTTTCCGTCTTAAGTCTGGATTTGAGCAAGTGAAATGCATGCTCAATTGCGTTAAGATCTGGTGATTGACTTGGCCATTACAGAATGTTCCACTTTTTTGCACTCATGAACTCCTGGGTAGCTTTGGCTGTATGCTTGGGGTCATTGTCCATCTGTCTATGAAGCGCCGTCCGATCAACTTTGCGGCATTTGGCTGAATCTGGGCTGAAAGTATATCCCGGTACACTTCAGAATTCATCTGGCTACTCTTGTCTGCTGTTATGTCATCAATAAACACAAGTGACCCAGTGCCATATTGAAAGCCATGCATGCCCATGCCATCACGTTGCCTCCACCATGTTTTACAGAGGATGTGGTGTGCCTTGGATCATGTGCCGTTCCCTTTCTTCTCCAAACTTTTTTCTTCCCATCATTCTGGTACAGGTTGATCTTTGTCTCATCTGTCCATAGAATACTTTTCCAGAACTGAGCTGGCTTCATGAGGTGTTTTTCAGCAAATTTAACTCTGGCCTGTCTATTTTTGGAATTGATGAATGGTTTGCATCTAGATGTGAACCCTTTGTATTTACTTTCATGGAGTCTTCTGTTTACTGTTGACTTAGAGACAGATACACCTACTTCACTGAGAGTGTTCTGGACTTCAGTTGATGTTGTGAACGGGTTCTTCTTCACCAAAGAAAGTATGCGGCGATCATCCACCACTGTTGTCATCCGTGGACGCCCAGGCCTTTTTGAGTTCCCAAGCTCACCAGTCAATTCCTTTTTTCTCAGAATGTACCTGACTGTTGATTTTGCTACTCCAAGCATGTCTGCTATCTCTCTGATGGATTTTTTTCTTTTTTTTCAGCCTCAGGATGTTCTGCTTCACCTCAATTGAGAGTTCCTTAGACCGCATGTTGTCTGGTCACAGCAACAGCTTCCAAATGCAAAACCACACACCTGTAATCAACCCCAGACCTTTTAACTACTTCATTGATAACAGGTTAACGAGGGAGATGCCTTCAGAGTTAATTGCAGCCCTTAGAGTCACTTGTCCAATTACTTTTGGTCCCTTGAAAAAGAGGAGGCTATGCATTACAGAGCTATGATTCCTAAACCCTTTCTCCGATTTGGATGTGAAAACTCTCATATTGCAGCTGGGAGTGTGCACTTTCAGCCCATATTATATATATAATTGTATTTCTGAACATGTTTTTGTAAACAGCCAAAATAACAAAACTTGTGTCACTGTCCAAATATTTCTGGACCTAACTGTATATATATATATATATATATATATATATATATATATATATATATATATGTAAGCATGCCCCATCAGGCTACTTTTACCTCTCAAATAAAGCAGAGCTAAGTTTGTCAATATACAGTCCCTGACAGAAGTTCTGACGCTTATCCATGTTATGTAAATGAAAGCTTATATCCTGCCTTTAAATTCATCCATTGGTTTCATAAATTACTCTTTTGAAAGCTAAAACCCTCCCAAATTTGGTTTAGGTTATGAAAATAAAGTTGCTGCAAAGCTGAAATACTGATCATTTAATGAACACAGAAAGGTCAGATTTTTGCCAGACAAAAGTGTTGTCGCCCACAGAAAGTAATGTGAAATTCAAGCAAGTAATTAACTTCTAATACAAAGATATGTTGCATAACATTGGTGAATGAAGTTGTGGTGCTATTAGAGCCATATTTTATATTTTGTGTGACTTCCATGAGCTTGAAGGACTGCATCCATGCGGTTCAAAAATGATTCATACAATTTAGTGATGAAGTCATCAGAAATAGCAAAGAATGCAGTCTTTCATGCCTCCCAGAGTTCATCTCGATTTTTTGGTGTTGTCTTCCAAGCTTCCTCTTTTATCCTACCCCAAACATATTCAATGATGTTCATGTCTGGTGACTGGGCTGGCCAGTCCTTGAGCACCTTGATCTTCTTTGTCAGGAGGAACTTTGATGTAGAGATCCTGCTGCAGAATTTGACCCCTTTTATTAGTGGGAAGTAACAGATAGGCTCCAGTAGGTCTCCTGCAGTATTTGCGGTGGCTGTGGTGCAATTCAACTGAAGATTTATGAGAGAAATTCACCTTCTGACACTTTTCAAGCGTCCATCTGTTTAGCAGGCTGTGGGACTTGGCAAATGCCCCACGGTTTTTTAATTGCCTTTTGTTTAGTGCTGGCTTCTGGGCACTGATTCAACCATGGAGGCCATTTCAAGACAGAATCTTACAAACTGTTCTAGCTGACACAGGGACTTGCCACCCGTGGGTTGCGGTGATGAGATGGCGGCACCGCCGCTGCCTCTGGGGACCGTGCCCGGGACTGGTGGTGTGGGGCAGCAAGGTGGAATCCCCTCCGTGGGTAGGGAAGGTGTAGTCCCGGGGCCCACTTGGGAGTTGTGGTGGTGGCAGGGATTGCAGGGAGCAGGGAACTCACAGTTTGGTTTTCTTGGTGTTGGATGAAGCTAGGCTGATGTGTGTGGTCATAAAACACAAAGTCTTTTGTAAACCAACTTGCCGGTGACCAGGAACCTTTTGGAGGGGTGTGCTGGTCCCACACATGGTGCAATGAGCAGGAGCCCTCTTTTGTTGCACTGCACCTTTTAGTCTGCTTAGCTCCTCTGGTTGGAACGGGTGAAGTCCACTTCCCTGCACTATTCCGGGTTCCCGATGCCAGATGGCCACTACCCTGCCCCGGTCCACTATGGGTCCCCTCCTAGTGCCTGACCTGTTCCTGCAATCCAGGGGCTCCAACCCCTGACCGCTCTGCAACTTTCTCTGCAGCCCAGGAGACACACTCCTGACTGCTCTGCTGCTCTCCTGCGACTGACTGAACTCTTCCCCTGCTGCTCTTTTCAGCTCCTAACTGGGGGGGAGGGGCGGCTGCTCATATGCACCATGTGGGTGTGTGTGTGTGTAATCCCAAGGAGGAAGCGATTCCTGTCCCCTTGGTGGGGGGTACAGTCATCTGTTACTACCTGGTTTTGCCAGGGCGTTACAGATAAGCAACAGAACTTCTGTCAGGGACTGTAGAAGAATTGAGTTTGACATGACTTATTTCAAAATACATATGTATCTGTGCATAACACTGAAAATAAACTGAGTTAACTTAAATACTGGAGGAAATCGGTAGAGAATTAGTTGAAAGTTAGGGTGGTGAAACACATTCTGGCTCATTTATCAATAATGACTTATTTTTTTACATGGCAAACTTAAGCCAGGCAACCCAGGTAGTCTTTTCTTGTCTATTATGTTGCTTTTTCAGCTAAATTGTGCATCAGTTCAGCAAAGCCAGGCAGTGTCTCACAAGTCACAGAAAACGTCTTGTTTTCATAACAAACATGGTACAAACAAAGTCGTTTTTTTTGTATAATTTGGTATAATTTGTCTCTGAATTCTGACACTGTTAGATTGACAGATTTTCCCTATTAGGTTGGCCTTAAAGTTTTTCTCTTGCTTCATCTTTAGACACAGAAACTTAACAGTGTCCTCAACTTACATGTTCTTATCTTGTAAAGGAATGTTGTGGAACCTTTTGGATCTATGGCTCAGGGGCAACTGATATCTTTGCATTCTGTATTAATCATATTTATGCTTACTCATATGTTCTTGGCCAAATGTACATGTACATTTTTTCATTGTGGGGAGATAAATAAGCCACTGCCAGAACCATTTGGGGGTAAATGTCTGGCATGTTCAAATCTAATGTGCTGGATCTTTATATTCGTTTACATTTACCATACATTGCCAAGTTGTCCAAGCTCACAATCATTAGATTGTTATTTGAAATGTACTGGTTCAACAACATTCTGTCTATTGTGCATGAGTACCGTTCTTGAAACAGCCAAATGTAAGCTCATCTGTACCTACAGTGGGTACAGAAAGTATTCAGACCCCTTTAAATATTTCACTCTTTGTTTCATTGAAGCCATTTGTTAAATTAAAAAAAAGATTTTTTTTTTCATTAATGTACATTCTGCACCCCATCTTCATAGAACAAAATATAAATGTTGAAATTTTTGAAAATGTATTAAACAAGAAAAACTGAAATATTACATGGTCATAAGTATTCAGACCTTTTGCTCAGACACTCATATTTAAATCACTTGCTGTCAATTTCATTGTTATCCTCCTTGAGATGGTTCTACTCCTTCATTGGAGTCCAGTTGTGTTTAATTAAACTGATTGGACTTGATTTGGAAAGGCACACACTTGTCTATATAAGACCTCATAGCTCACAGTGCATGTCAGACCAAATGAGAATCATGAGGTCAAAGGAACTGCCCAAAGAGCTCAGAGACAAAATTGTGGCAAGGCACAGATCTGGCCAAGGTTGCAAAATAATTTCTGCAGTACTCAAGGTTCCTAAGAGCACAGTGGCCTCCATAATCCTTAAATAGAAGGTGTCTTGGACCACCACACCTCTTCCTAGACCTGGCCATCCAGCCAAACTGACCAATCGTGAGAGAAGAGCCTTGGTGAGAGAGAAAGAAGGACCCCAAGATCACTGTGGCTGAGCTCCAGAGGTGCAATAGGGAGATGGGAGAAAGTTCCACAAAGTGAACTATAACTGCAGCCCTCCACCAGTCAGGCCTTTAGGGCAGATTGTCCAAACAGAAGACTGTCCTCAATGCAGGACATATGAAGGCCTGCATAGAGTTTGAAAAAAAACACATGAAGGACTCCTAGACTAAGAAATAAGATTCTCTAGTCTAATGAGATGAGGATAGAACTTGTACGTGATAATTCTAAGTGGTTATGTGTGGAGAAAACCAGGCACTGCTCATCTCCTGCCCAATACAATTCTAACAGAGAAACATGGTGGTGGCAGCATCATGCTATGGTGGTGTTTTTCAGCTGCAGGGACTGGACGACTGCTTGCAAGTGAAAGAAAGATGAATGTGGCCAAGTACAGAAGTATCCTGGAAGAAAACCTCTTTCAATATGCTCTGTACCACAGACATGGCCGAAGGTTCACCTTCCAACAAGACAATGACCCTAAGCATACAGCTAAAATAACAAAGGAGTGGCTTCATAACAACTCCGTGACCATTCTTGACTGGCCCAGCCACAGTCCTGACATAAACCCAATTGAGCATCTCTAGAGAGACCTGAAAATGGCTGTCCACCAATGTTCACCATCCAACCTGACAGAACTGGAGAGGATCTGCAAAGAAAAATGGCAAAGGATCCCCAAATCCAGGTGTGAAAAGACTCATGGCTTTACTAGCTCAAAAGGGTGCTTCTACTCAATCTGAGCAAAGGGTCTGAATACTTATCACTATGCGATATTTCAGTTTTTCTTGTTTAATCAATTTGCAAAAATTTCCACATTTCTGGTTTTTTTCTGTCAAGAAGGGGTGCAGAGTGTACAATAATGAGAATTGAACATTTTAAATTTACCAAATGGCTGCAATGAAACAAAGAGTGAAAAATGTAAAGGGTCTGAATACTTTCTATACACACTGTATATCTTCCATAGAGACTGATGTATGCTTAGAAAGTAGGTACTGAATTCTTTTTTTATGCATATTTTTAGATATTAGGTTACCTTTAGCATAGTATTCATTGGCTGATAGCAATAATGATTCAATTTAATCTCATTGCTTTTTTGCCTTGTGCTCCTAAAAACATGAGCATAAAGAAATTTTTAGTATCAATACACTGAAACAACACCGCCTGATAACTCATTAAAACCCCCCTGCTGTGGTAATTAATAACATTCACACTGGTGTCTGATATACTATTTCATAAGCATTCACAATGATTTCAGCATTTCCTCTAATCCTGGTCATAATTGTAATTTAGCTGAAATAATTCTTTAAATTTATTTCAAGAACAAACAAGTTTAGCCAGTTTGTGGCATATAAAATAATCCTTGTGTGTGGATCATGATGGGACACTAGTCTAATTATAATATTAATGATGACGATAATAATAATATCTCTACAGCATATACACATATAAGAGGGTCTCTTTTACAACAAATTAGCCAGCTGATATAACACATGATTTTTGGAAGACAAACAAGGCCCCCTTAAACCCATATTTCAAAAGTTTACAAAAAAGTTGATTTTTTTTAAATTTGAACATAACTAAAAAAGGGGGGACTATTAAGGCATTTGTTTGTAAATGTCAACTTTTGGGCCTTGCACTACATTGAAAAGATTCCATGAAAACTTCGTAATGAGGTAACATTTGACAAAGAACGCAGTTAGCATTCGCAATACGTTGCCGATTCCCAGGCTCCCAGGCTCCACATATTATGGTGTTATGTTTTGGAAAAATCTGTGATTTTAATGGAATAAAGTTTCAAACAATTATTTTACAATATTCCAGAAGCTGGACCCCTTTTTCTCTTGAAACATTTGTCATTACGAACCACTTTTTCATTCTTTGTCTACTTTTTAAAAAAATATTTTACACCAATTTTTTTGCTATAGATATGTCAGTGCACCTTATTCCACAGGTACACCTAGGGTCTACAAATTTTTTTTGGAACTAAATCCTTCAATTCCCTGCTTTCCAGACTGGTGTACCACTTAGGTTGTATACTACTCTTTAAGAAATTACCTGTGTTGAAATGTGTATACAGATATTAGACTGTACAAACCCCTCTGTTTAATAAGTAATATTCCACATGAATGCTTAACATTGCAAAAGGGCTATGTACTCTATAGACAAGTACAGAATATTTCTTTTTTTTTTTATATATATATATATGTATGTATATATTTATATGTATATATATGTGTCTTTTTTTTGGGCCTGGGGTATGGAAACAGTTTAAACTGTCCTAAATCTGAAAATCCACACTAACATGGGGAACACAAATTACACTCAGATGGTTAATTTTTATTTTTCCATCTTTAATTCCCGTATTGTTTCGGTTTTCATTTTCATTTTTTTATCTGGATGGCAGACCCTGAACAGTAACATGTTCAATGAGAAATCCATAAATCTACTAAAAAATATGTATGTGAGTCCAGTAGGTGGTCCCAGTCAGTGATTGCCAGTTATCTCTGTATGTACAGTCATACAGGTAAGTCCTTCAACAACTAAAAATGACTACCCACTCAACTCATGTGAATACAAACATCAAAGATTTCAATTAATATAATGTATGTTTTGCTGAAAACAATGTGATCAGCTTCTCCTGTTCTAAAACATCATCCCTGCAAATCAGATAAAGTTTTTAAATGACAGGTTCCCTTTAAGATAAAATTATATATTATATACTATTTTGCAATGGGCACTACTATAAAAAGATCATTTATTGCATATATACAGAATGAAGACCCTTATTGTGCTCTAAACCTAGTCAGAATATTAGCATTACTATTGACTTTACATTGCTATATTTTTCTATTTAAGGACAGAAAAAATTAAAAATACACTGGGTAACTAATGCCCATGTAAAACAAAAAATAACACTGATAGTAATAATAATAATGATAGCACTTTACAGCTTCAATTTTGCTTTCATCTTTACTTATTGCTGTGAACCTCAGAACTGCATGTACAAACATGCTAAATATTTCTTGGAAACAGCAATCAATGGTTCCGTACCTGTTGTTGTGCTTTGCTGCTCTCCTATGAGATGCATTTTATTTGTAAACCATGAGCTATAGACGTAGAGGTGTTTTTCAGTCATTACTCCATTTCTCCCTAATTAGTACTGTGCAGTGTACCATTCTGAAGCTTAATTCACCCTTTTGGTTCTTGTACCTCCCCAAGGGGATTTCCCAGCTGTTTTTGATCTCCCGTTGTAATTGAAAATAAACTTGTTCTTGTCTGTAATTGACAGTGAATCCATTCATTTAATGTTTGTCATGAGACAGATGTGCAGATATCATGGCATATGTAGAAGTGCCCTACTGGGGTGAGAGCTGATCCCATTCTTACACCTAACTGTTTACACTTCCATTTTATTTCTATAATTAAACATATGCCGGCACCTAAAGAACGTGTGAGTCGTCAGTGACATTAGTGAGGCTACAATATTTGTGTCTTATATGCAATAATGGTAAGGTAGAACTACAGTATCACAACTTTTTCTAAGGGTCTAATAATGTGGTAATGTTAAATGTAAAATTACAGGGCTGGAGTAAGTTTTAACTTTTCAGATCATTTAGGCCATGTTTCCATGGGACATGATTCATGTGCTTTCACAGATACGTTTTTATAATGTGCAGAAAATGTTGCTATATTTTAAGGCTACGTTCCCACAATCAGTATTAGGGCTTGGTTCCACTTGTGCATAGCATCCCATGCAGGAGCACCGGAAGCGATATACTAATGACTCTCAGCTGCGAGCATCAGACGATGGTCATACGACTGGGATACGATTTTGCAATCGGATTACAGCTGTGGAGAAGAGGGAGGGAGCACTTTCTCCCCATCTCCTCCTCTGCCTGTCTCTGTGTACATCGCACTGCAGTCGAATGACATGTGAGTGTAGTGCGATGTTTCACACGCTCACATAGACTTGTATGGATGCGTGAGCCGAGAATCACTGCCAAATGTAGCATGCTGCGATTCATTGCTCATACTGATATGGCATGAGAAATCAATCGCAGATGGACACTGCCCCATAATTTAAGGGCTCATGAGCACGTAACCGCTGAATATTCTGCAGCGATTTGACAGCACATGTGCACGTCAAATCACTGCAGACACACTGCATAATGGATGCAGTTTTTCTGTTCAAAAGAAGCTGATTTCATGCGCTATGGCAGCTGCCCCACCACAGACAGAGTGGGAGGTGCATCCAAAGCGCACGGAATAATTGACATGCTCATTTTATGAACGCACGGATTTGGGTCAAAATTTTAGCAACCAAATCGCTGCGTTCAAGAAAGCAACTTGCGCACGTCTCATGCACAATCTTCATAGATTGTGCTGGGGATGCAGGATGCATGCATTTACGCTGCAGTGCAATACACAGCTTAAATGCATGCAATGTGTGCACGAGCCCTTACACTGGTGCGAGTGCAATCTGATGCTTTATTGAATTGCACTCATCTGTGCAAAACGCAAGTGGAACCAAACCCTCAGGTGCATTCTTCATGTTGCACAGTTTCTGCTCATTTCTGCACTATTATGTAAATTTGGTCAATTGTATTTTTTTATTGAATATTTGAGGTTTTTTTTAAATTTTTTTTATACCTTTTTAGTCTCTGGTGTGTCATGCTTAAAATTTAAATGTAAAGTTGTTTGTTTTTTAAACTTCCTGATATATGGCTTTCATAAAACTTTATTGAAATTCTTAGGTACGCACGTCACATTCGTTTTGATGCATTTTCACTAAAGAAATGTACTAAAAATTAATATGTTTCTTACCTGCAGATTTTCCACATATATGAGTCCAGAAAACTCAGTGTACATGCAAGGGAAATTGACATTTCTGATTCAATCCCAGACTTTTAACTTTTGGTAATGATCCCACATGATGACCTTTCTTGCCGCGAGCTTGCTTCACTGGTCAGCAGCCTATTCCGGGTAGCCCAAACACAAGGGCCACTATGAAAGTCCAGATCTCTGTAAAGGGTAAAGACTAGGGCAACCCCTGGGATTTGTTACACTTAGTAGCTAGCAATAACCCTGTCTTTGGAAGCGCTATTGGGAGCGGCCAGGCTACAACAAACTGTGTGCATGTTACAGTAATATGTAAATTTAGGCAAATTAAAAATACATTTTTTTCTACTTATTTTCTCTCATACTGGTAATTTTAATGTAAATTCTGGAAATAACAATATATAGAGTGTGATCTGATGTTTTTTGTATTGAGAGTTCATTGCATAAACTGTAGCCATAGGGTATTGAAAATGTTAAAAAAAAGGGAATTTTGGGAAATAAATTACCTTTTTATGTTTTGTTTTTTTTTACATATAGCTAAACCACAAAAAGAGGAATTAAATTTTCCCCAAAAAATGCAAAGATAATTCACAGCAACAAAAGGGCAACAGTGTTTACTTGCCCAGGCCACAGAATCCTATGCACTCACAGGCTGCAGCAAAACCCATTAATAAAGATGGAGGCAACAGGTGCAAAACACTTATGGAGCAACCACTCACACACTGACACTCCATGGAGGGAGTGATTGCTTAGTATTAACATTACACACAAATAGACTTGCATAGGGTGCCGTTCACACATGTACGGTAGGTGCACAGTGTCTTACAACTTATTAGTGACGTCCTTACTATTAGATTAGGTAGGCTGCCCAGTACTATATAAGTGCACCACAAAGGAACAGAGACCCCAGTTTTCAAGGCCTACATTAATGGACTTAACTGCATCCTGTAAAAAATATGATACGTGCAAAAAAAAAAAATATAATATATATGAGGTGATAGTTAATATTTTGGCCAAAATACACAAGCTCCCAACCCAAACATCAAGGGTTCTCATGTTTTACATATAGGTCTTGAGTCATTAAGTTGTATTCTCTAGTTTTCTAGCATAAAACACCTTAATAAGTGGCAAATTGTTTGCACAATGCAAAATTTGTGCAAAATGTTTGGTAGTTTTGAGGTTTTCAGGCTTGTCTCAACCTTCTATACCAAAATGCACAGTCTTTCATGCTAAATAAACAAATGTAATATATGAGTCCCTCAACAGGACTGTAGAGAAGCACAAACTTTCTGCAATTACCGACAGAAGACAGCCAGCAGGTTATAGTCACTCATTGTAGCAGGCTTTATATCTATTCAGTGTTTAAGGAGTAGGCAGTGACGGGGAGGCAAGTGGGGAATTTGACCCAGGCACAGCCTGCAGGGGGTGCCATCAAGCTTCCTGATGCAGTGGTCCAAGGTGTTTCCTGGGCGGCTGCATTTTGCTTCCCTCCATGATGGGAGTTAGTCATTCTGTGAGCCAGCTGTCAAGCTGACAGTTGCTAAGAGAAGGTGCAGCACGCTCAGTCACAGTGATCAATCGTGTTAAGTACAATTGAGGCTCTGATCTCCAGCACTTTCGCATCATGGCAATGTCAGCAGCGTGAACAGGTCAGCTGATTACGCTGTTTAAGTCACTCAATGATGTTCCATAGGCGGCTGACAGCCGGACAGCATTGGTGGTAAGTGCTCCAGTGGAACCGAAGACACTCTTATTATAATTAAGGGAAAGGGGAAGAAATTTGAGGAACAAGTATGGGAAGAGGTGGTGGGGGGAATGTATACAGACAGTATGGTGAGTGAGGGGGAAAGTATACAGACATACTATGATAAGCAAAGGGCAAATACATTTGAGGACTGTATGGTGAGCATTTTGTAAACAGTATGTGCTGCAAGAAGGCTATTTTTGGTGCACTCACAGTATGGAGAGTAAGGGGGAAATGTATTTAGACACAGTTTGAGGAGTGAAGAGGAATGTATTTGGACATAGTATGAGGAGTGAGGAAGGATGAATGCAGAGTTAGTGGGGAGACAGTATGGGATAAGAAAAATGTGAGGGGGCACAAAATAGATACTGGGTAGTGTGGAGAGGGGTGGTATGAAAAGCTAGCAGCAAGGGGGACAGTGTGAGGCCAAAGCAAGGAGGGGACTGTATGCCAAGTCGGTGTATTGTGAAAAGTGGGCACCATATGGAAACTAGGCGGCATTGTGGGACAGAGAGGACCCAGTATGGAAAGGAGAGAGCAGTTTGGGTAGCATGTACCATAAGAGGGACCGTGGATTATAATTTGTACCGGAACACAGTGAGGGACATTTATTTATTCAAGGGCAGATATTTTATTCTAGAGTGCTATATTCTGCTATTTTTAAGGGTATCATGCTAGGATGTGCTGTAGAAGACCAGAGAAGATGGAAGTCTGCAGAGACAAGCTGTTGATGGGAAAATGATCATGGCGTCGGGACAAAAGGAAGAAAAGACGTAGAATGACTCAGATCAGAGAAAACGTTATCTATATGGTACCTGGATATAATATTTATTTGTGACTAATCCTCTTCAGTACTGTAGCTGCTGCATGGTTCGCAGTCTGATGATGACTGATAACAATTTCTACCATTATCTCCATTGTTAAGGACATACTGGCAGTTGTAGGTTCATGCAATACAAATGCCTATGGTCCTGACCTGACATTACAATTTATGTACCATGTACTGATGGTGGTTCAGGGGATGTATTTCTGTACTCATGAGGGTTTAATGCTGTTTCTGTACTGTTGGGGTTATATGGATGTATTTCTGTGCTGCTGGTGTTTTTGATGATGAATTTCTGTGCTGCTTGTGATTCTGGTGATATATTTCTGTACTATGTATAGTTCTGGATAATGTTTCTTTAGTGATGAGGGTTCAGATACTGTGTTTTCATGCTGTTGGGGGTTCTAGTGATGTATTCTTGTGTTGGTATTAGTTGTGATCCTGTACACACATAACAATTCATAACTTGTAAGGCCCCTTTCACACTGCGTTTTTACTTACGTTCAATGGTCCCGTCGGGGCATCTGTCCAAACTGCCTCTTCCCCACCCCGCAAAACGTGTTTCGGACACATGCGCCGATAGGGCCATTGACTATAATTGAGCAGGCTCCCTTAGCGTGTACTCTGTCTTGCACCATTTTTGCACATATACGTTTTCTGCAGATGGACACCCGAACGTAGTCAACTATGTTCGGGTGTCCGTCTGCAAAAAAAAAATATGTGCAAAAATGGTGCAAGACAGAGCACACGCTAATGGAGCCTGCTCCATTATAGTCAAAGACCCTGTCAGTGTATGCATCTGAAACACGTTTTGAAGGGGCGATTCGGACGGATGCCCCGACGGGACCACTGAACACAAGTAAAAATGCTGTGTGAAAGTAGCCTAAGATTACATGATAAATCGTTATGTTAATAAAGTATTGTGCCATCTAACAAGTTAAGGTTTACTATTTTTTATGTTAGGACTATTAAAGGGGTTGTCAAATTTTGTGATGAGTATTTTAATTCTCACAGCACACGTGTTGCATGCTGTCTGGATTCTCTGATGCTGGTGATGAGAGTGTGAGGTCACAAAACTGCTGTTATTTACATACATGCGGTCACATAATGACTAGACATGCCATACACCTCTCAATGATAGTGAATTGAGCAATGATGGGCACATCTAGTCAAAATGTGGTCAGAAGTATGTAAATCATATACTTGTGCCCACATGACCATCTTCTCTCGTTAATGGCAAGGGAGAATCCTAAAAGTGTGCAGTAACAATTCAGAAGCCTGTAGCCACTTATCAATTGCATTAAGAATATATTTAGGGAATTGTTGAGAATGCCACTTGCATATATAATTGTAAACTGTTTAATAGAATTCATGGTCAATGTGTACTTAGTTATGTACTAAGGTGTTCAAAGTATTCCTAGGACCTTGATAATAGTATGATTTATGCTTTTGCATCCTCCTAAGCATTAAATAAAGAGGAATTCCAAACTTGGCAATGATGTATTATCAGTGTTTGCTATTCTGCAGATGTTCTTGTGCTCTTGTATCGGCTGAGTTTTTAGTGCATTGAAGCATGAAGATAATAAAATGCAGTCACTGTAATGCTAAATTGATTTAATGACTTTAGGGTAAATTATTTTTACATGCCAGCAATAAGATTTGGATTGGCATAGAATCAGTGAACATATATGAGCCTGCTTTGAATGAGCAGCAATAAAAAGTCAATATTTCACAGGAGACAAATATGTTTACTTTTTTTTTTAAGAAATCAGGAGAAGTTAGATTTCCGGGACAGTGACTACAAACAAAGGTTAAAATGAAAACTTCATGCTGCTTATGCTGACAGTTCAGCACTGCTCTGGAATATAATGCATGTCTTGGTTTGTATTGGTCTCGTGTCATTTTCTTGATGAAGTACAGGCTTAAAAATACAGATGAAGCCGAGTTATTGTAACAAATGGTGCTCATAAGTGCTTTATCGTAGGACCACCTGCTCTCCATAAATACCCATTTATTTTCAGGCAAGCGATCTTTTGTTTATGAAAAAAGTTAGCAGAACTCAGGCTTTAACGGATCCAGAGCGCGGCTGTACTGTGCTGTTCCAGCATCTCACTGAATAAATGATGATGTATCATGATGAACAGATATATATTTTATATCATCCTGTTTACTGCGTGATATGGTTGTTGCTGCCAACTTTCTATGACTTCCAGGAATAGTCCTCAAATGTAAGGTTTTGTCTTTTGTGTTTAGTGTTTTAGATAAAGTCAATATACAGGTAACTACCAAATATACAATAATGTTTCTCTTACACTTAAAAAATTATTTTCTTTTTGTTCACTAGGACTTTCTTTTAGAATTAAATATGAGACAGTTTTACTATAAATGGACACTGTACATATCCAAATATTTATTTTACATAAAAAACTGTGATGAAATTTGTATATTATGACTGCTCCAATACAAAGAAATTGTGTCAGTTGTTGTGAATACGTTTTCCAGTTTGGGGCTCCCTCTTGTGGTCAGTGCTGCCGTTGCAGTTGATTTGTGGAATGAAAGTCACACACCTGCAGAGACTGGCAATCAGGGTCAGACTGGGACTATATAACTGAGTAGTGTTCTCTTGTTACTTGCCGGTGCTCAATGGTCTCATGTATGTTAAGGACATTTTGTAACCAGCCCTACTCACAGCCAGAACTCCTCTCAAATAAGTGGTCTTTGTACCTCTGTTGTTTGTTTTCCACTTTCTTGTTGTTTTTTTTCTGCTTAATACTAATGCTTGATTCCTATTTTGTCTGTGTGGAGTTCTTGGTGGAATGGGATCATTCCCTGCTTGGAGTGTCTGTATACTTAGCTCCATGATTCTGCAAGGTATTGTTTTTGTCATGCTTGCTATTAATTCAGTCCCTCATCTGTATTAGTGTTATTGGATCCCAGTAACATTTGAGTGCTGATTCAGTGGGGAGAGGTTGTGTGACCTCAGGATTTTTCCATATTAGAAGTGCTGGTATTTAGTAGGGTTTTTTTTTACGGTTGCAGACAGTGCTCCTTCCTACCCTTTTCTATAAACATAGTTTGGCCTCACCTTTGCTGAATCTGTCTTTTCTGGCTTTGTATTGTGTTTTTCTATATCATCGTAGCCTTTAAATGTGGGGGGCTATCTATCTATCTTTTGGGACTGTTCCGAGGCAGATTTCTATCTGTGAGAATATTTAGTTCTCTGGCTGTGTCGAGACGACTAGGTCATCGTAGGCTCATCCCACGGCTACTTCTAGTTGTGTGTCAGGATTAGGTCTGCCATCCGTTAATGTTCCAGCCACTCTGTTACTATTTGGTATTCTCGGTCCCTGAATCATAACAGTCAGTGTGACGTAAACTACAGTAATGATGCTAAAGACATCTCACTGATTAAGAAGGCACAATGCAATATATACACTTTCTGTTTTAATCACACACAGGTTTCAAGATCTCTGCTTTCTGTATTTCAGAATGCGCTTTTATTTTTTTTATATTGAATAAACATCTGCTCTGGTGGAAATTTTGGCTCTACTATAGTTACACTTTCTGGCAGACACAGACTGAAAAGGACCCTTGTGCAAGAACAATATTTGGGCCGTTTTCAGTCCAAATGATCCTCATAATGCATCAATCCACCTACTTTGGAGGTATAAGTGGGCCCCTTTACCTCTCGGTCCCCTATGTGGCTGCAGAGTTTGCATCAATGATATGTCCAACCCTGGTTACACTGCTGTTTGCAGAGCTCTGTCTTAATATGCCCCATACTGTCTGTATACCTGGGTGTCTGTCAGATGATCAGAACTTATTTATATCCCCTTGAGAGAAGCAATACATTTTCTATTGAATTATTGTAAGCAGAGATCTTGAACACAATGAGGAACTGATGGAAAACTCTACATTTTATTGCTTAAAAAAATATTTTTTAAATGTACTACACAATTAATAATTAATAATATTTTACAGGATAGATGATAAATATCTGATTGTTTGAGGCTCATTTGGTGAGACCCTTAAGAATTGTTAGAAAAGGGCATCTCAGCCCCTTTCTTCCTGATTTTCATTAATGATTGAATGAAGTTGCTTGCTTGCACATACACACTGGGCTTTATGTAGTATCTATAGGGTTAACAGAAACACGTGAACTCTGCACATAGCTCTGAATGGAGTGGCATTGCACATGAGTTAACAAGCTGCTTCATTCAATCGCCAAAGAAATAGGTCTTGGGGATCCAGTTTTAGCTTTCTCAGAGATCTTATTGGTGGGAGCTCGTATAAGACTTTTATCACCTATAAGTCTCATTTGTTAACTAATCTCTTGAGTTACATTGGTAAAGTGGCATTATATTACATTAAGGACTCCATTGTTTAGATAAAATTATAAATATGTCAACTATGGCATTTGTATACAGTGTGTCCACCCATATCCCGTTCACCGCCATTAACTTGAGAACAGCGGCAGCTATAGGCATAGAAGTGGTGTCTAGGTATAGTAAGGTAGCCATGTGCTATGCAATGAAACCACCTATGGCGCCACCTGGTGGAAAACAATGTAGTTAGCATTTTTATCTCGAAAATGGAACAAGATAGAGAAAAAAAGTGAAATACAAAGTTGTAGGGCATCATCAATTCAATACAAATCAACACCTTGCATACATAAATGCTATGATATGAAACCTATGACCCCCCCAAAACATTGAATGCTGGTCATGCACATGGCGCTCATTTAACTTTGATGCTCAAAGTGGCCACCATCAGCTGCAATTCACATCTGGACTCTGGACAGCATACTGTATCTTGCTGCATGTTGTGCAATATGGTAGGTGACACATTTGCACAAGCATCAGTCATATATCGTCGTAGATCCTGCAATATTGGTGGAGGGGTCGCATACACCTGCTGTTTGTTGTGACCTCACAGAAATAAGTCCAATGGGGTAAGGTCAGGTGATTGTGAAGGTCACTCCACGCAGCCGCCATACCCAATGACTTGTAGGTAGGTCTCCATGAGGTATTGCTTCCCGTACGCAGGCTTGTGAGTTTTACACGTTCTAATCATAGCATTTCTGTATGTAAGGTGTCGATTCATATTGAATTGATGATGCTCTACAACTTTATAATTCACTTTTTTTCTCTATCCTTGTTCCATTTTCGAGATAAAAATGATAACTCCGTTGTTTTCTACCAGGTGATGCAATAGGTGATTTCGTTGCGCAGCGCATGGCTACTTTACTATACCTAGACACCACTTATATGCCTCTAGCTGCTGCCGTTCTCAAGTTAATAGCGGTGGACAGGATATGGGTGGACACACTGTATAGTTACATGGTCATTTTTTGTCCATGTGAAGAAAAATTAAACAAGTTCTAATTGATTCAATAGATAGCTAAGTCACAAAGTTTTCTAAGTTATTTAACTTTCTTTATGCTCCACTGCAGTGGCTGGCTGAAAGGACACAAGAAAATACCTGCTTGTTAAGACAAGGTGTGAATTAGGCCTAGTGAGCACTAAGCATCAATTCTTTGAGCTACATATATAGGAGGCTTTATGTCCTCTGTGATAGGTACAATAACTATACACCAGTGTAACACTTATGAGAGTGGGAAAATGCTTGTATATCATACTGAATTAATAGTTGACAAACTGTGTTAATATAATCTCGACAGTATTGATATTCTAATCTTGTTGTTTAATTAATAAAGAAATAATTAAGTTAAATATGTAGGAAAATGCTGTAGCTGATATCAACAACGCACAAGCCCACCTTTTCATTGTGAACTCACCATACTAAATGTTGTTTTAAATAATAGGAAAGTAAATGGAATTAATCTAAATGAGAAATCATGTAAGACATTATAGACACAAATGGTTGAAATAGATATTAGGACATAAATGTATACAGAGGTAGCAGAGCTGAAATTCCCACTTAACTCATTGGGACTGCATTCTTTGTTTTTTTCTGTATCTGTGAGTTAAGATAATGATGTACACAAATGCACAATATATGGAGATATCATGATTATTTGCCAAATTAGTCAGAACTATCTACAGTGCCTACAAGTAGTATTCAACCCCCTGCAGATTTAGCAGGTTTGATAAGATGCAAATAAGTTAGAGCCTGCAAACTTCAAACAAGAGCAGAATTTATTAACAGATGCATAAATGTTACAAACCAACAAGTTATGTTGCTCAGTTAAATTTTAATAAATTTTCAACATAAAAGTGTGGGTCAATTATTATTCAACCCTTAGGTTTAATATTTTGTGGAATAACCCTTGTTTGCAATTACAGCTAATAATCGTCTTTTATAAGACCTGATCAGGCCGGCACAGGTCTCTGGAGTTATCTTGGCCCACTCCTCCATGCAGATCTTCTCCAAGTTATCTAGGTTCTTTGGGTGTCTCATGTGGACTTTAATCTTGAGCTCCTTCCACAAGTTTTCAATTGGGTTAAGGTCAGGAGACTGACTAGGCCACTGCAACACCTTGATTTTTTTCCCTCTTGAACCAGGCCTTGGTTTTCTTGGCTGTGTGCTTTGGGTCGTTGTCTTGTTGGAAGATGAAATGACGACCCATCTTAAGAACCTTGATGGAGGAGCGGAGGTTCTTGGCCAAAATATCCAGGTAGGCCGTGCTAACCATCTTCCCATGGATGCGGACCAGATGGCCAGGCCCCTTGGCTGAGAAACAGCCCCACAGCATGATGCTGCCACCACCATGCTTGACTGTAGGGATGGTATTCTTGGGGTCGTATGCAGTGCCATCCAGTCTCCAAACGTCACGTGTGTGGTTGGCACCAAAGATCTCGATCTTGGTCTCATCAGACCAGAGAACCTTGAACCAGTCTGTCTCAGAGTCCTCCAAGTGATCATGAGCAAACTGTAGATGAGCCTTGACATGACGCTTTGAAAGTAAAGGTACCTTACGGGCTCATCTGGAACGGAGACCATTGCGGTGGAGTACGTTACTTATGGTATTGACTGAAACCAATGTCCCCACTGCCATGAGATCTTCCCGGAGCTCCTTCCTTGTTGTCCTTGGGTTAGCCTTGACTCTTCAGACAAGCCTGGCCTCGGCACGGGTGGAAACTTTCAAAGGCTGTCCAGGCCGTGGAAGGCTAACAGTAGTTCCATAAGCCTTCCACTTCCGGATGATGCTCCCAACAGTGGAGACAGGTAGGCCCAACTCCTTGGAAAGGGTTTTGTACCCCTTGCCAGCCTTGTGACCCTCCACGATCTTGTCTCTGATGGCCTTGGAATGCTCCTTTGTCTTTCCCATGTTGACCAAGTATGAGTGCTGTTCACAAGTTTGGGGAGGGTCTTAATTAGTCAGAAAAGGCTGGAAAAAGAGATAATTAATCCATACATGTGAAGCTCATTTTTCTTTGTGCCTGAAATACTTCTTAATACTTTAGGGGAACCAAACAGAATTCTGGTGGATTGAGGGGTTGAATAATAAATAACACTCTGAATAAACTTTTCCAAATTTAAAAAAAAAAAAAAAAAAAAAAAAAAGAAATAACATTCTTTTTTGCTGCAGTGCATTTCACACTTCCAGGCTGATCTACAGTCCAAATGTCACAATGCCAAGTTAATTCCAAATGTGTAAACCTGCTAAATCTGCAGGGGGTTGAATACTACTTGTAGGCACTGTATGTAGCCTAGAAGAGACCAGGGTGTCTGATTTTCAATATAGATTTAGATACCTTATTAAAAGCCTAAAGGCCCCTTTCCCGCTAAAGTGATGTCGTTGGGAGTCACAGAATTTGTGACGCACATCCGGCCGCTTTAGCGATGTCGTTACGTGTGACACCTATTAGTGATTTTGAATCGTTGCAAAAACGTTCAAAATCGCTAATCGGTGACATCCCCCCTAATCTCAATTATTGTTACTGCTGCAATTACGATGTTGTTCGTCGTTTCTGCGGCAGCACACATCGCTATGTGTGACACCGCAGGAATGAGGAACCTCACCTTACCTGTGTTCCACCAGCAATGAGGAAGGAAGGAGGTGGGCGGGATGCTTGTCCCGCTTATTTTCGCCCCTCCACTTTGATTGGGCGGCCGCTTAATGACGTCGTTGTGATGCCGAACGAACCGCCCTCTTAGAAAGGAGGCGGTGTACCGGTCACAGCGACATCGCTATGCAGGTAAGTATATGTGACGGGTCCGTGTGATTTTGTGCGCCACGGGCAGCGATATGCCCGTGATGCACAAACGATGGGGGCGGGTACGCAAGCTAGCAATCTCACTAGCGAAATCGCAGTGTGTAAAGCAGCCTTTAGACCTGTTACCATCATTCTAACTGTGCAATATAGTAGAAACGCCTCTAACAATTTAGAAAAACATATAACAGGAAGCAATAAAACAAAATAAAGCAAAAAGAGTATATTCACCAATATTGTCCCAGCCATTAGTAGCAGGTGTACCCAATTCTTTGATTTTGTCTTCTGCTTACATTGGCTGCAGACATCACAGCTTGCAAGAGACTCACGCAAGTCTCAAATTGCATCACCTGGCACGGCCACACATTCTTCTGACAGAAGCAGGTCAGCTACATGTATTTCTCTGCAGCTGAGAGACTCCTGTCCAGAGAGAGGTAGGCCATTCCGGGTGATGCAAGACTGCGATACAAGACTCGCAAGTGTGACTGTGGCCTAAGCTAGAGAAAGGAGTTGATCTTCTCCTTTAGTCCTCTCTGCTCAATGTCCTGTCAGGCTGACTAGCTAGAGGAATGCAAGTTCACATTGCCTGACAGGACCCTGCCCTGACCTGACGTTTATCTTATGCAGATGTTCTCAATACAGCCTATCCTCCCAGATGTCCTCTGAAATCTAGCATGCGGACACACTGATTTATGGAAGTTGTCACCTTTCAAATCCTGACAAACAAAGTGTAATTGATAAAGAATACCTTTTTGCTAAACATAGGAATTAAAACAATATATATATATATATATATATATATTATTTATTTACTGTATAACAATTCTAGAAGATCGCTTTTAATCAACTCAAGACCAGGCCATTAAGCCATTAAATTTAAAGAGCTGAACATATTTCCTCAGTTGGATATTCAAGTAGTTTTTCTTTCAATCGTGATATGTCAGTCTTTATATTTATACAGTATCACTGTCATATGCTCTCTTTTTTTCTTTTGCTTATAATAGGCAATAACAGTGGAAAAATAGAAAATGAGGGTGTTTTTCCAACTTTTTTTTACCACAGTAAATTACTAAGATATTTTTTAAAAAACTTTCTTCTCCATTATGGAACAATTTATTTTTAAATAGGACTTCTTTATGGAGATTGAGCTAGTAACATAATTTAGGTTGAAAGTTTACTTTTTATTATTTATTACCTTTGAGTTTTATTAATTTACTTTTCTTTATTTTATATTTTGTGCCTTTCATAAGATTATAATAGCCTTTGAGTAGCCATTTAAATCTAGAAGTATTGTTATTTTCATCTGATTTCCCTTGTCACTGGGGTTGCATATTAGCTCCAGTTACAGGATAAATGCCGTCTCCTGCTTGCATGGCATAGATTTCTCCTACTTCCTAACAGCTCCTCCTCTGCCCCTATACAGCGCAATCTCACAACTGTTTGCACTTGCATACAGAGTGCTGTTTTAGAGCTGTTCTTACAGTGATTGAGAAGGCAAAGAAGGTAATAAATTGTCTTTACCTTCTCTATCTGAACTCTGGTTATCTTTGATTGCATCGTATAGCTGCACTATTATGCAGGGACATTTTAAAACATCTTGAAGAACTATCATAATTGCAGATATGATTTTTTTTAATAATCTATTAATCAAAGTATAATAAATTTTAATCTCCAAGGGCTGAATTACTATTTGTTCTTGTTTTACATAGAAAACAGTTTTTCAAGTATGCTAAAAAATTTTAGTAATGGTCAGCAAATCAGATCAATTGACATACTGTTCATAATGTGCTTTTCTCTGGAGGACCTGGGATGTTTTTGTAGAGTTCGCCTTGAAGTCGTTGACACCATGTAATATTTTACCTTCACTTTGATGGTGCTGGAGGGGAGTTTCAACTTACTACCATGTTTAGCCAAATGATCTCAACAATATGACATCATGTTGCTTTCAAAATGGATAAATCCTTAAAGACAGCATAGTGTATACTTATGTTTTATATAATTTTGAATGGCAAGTTTATTTAATGTTTTCTCAAAAGATCTTGTTATGCTTGCCGGGTGTAGCAAGCGTGGCGGGTGTGTTCAGATCTATGTGCTTCTGAAGCTCAACAAAAATGCAAGAAAAGGGGGCACCAGGGATGCAAAAACAACAGGAAGTCCTGGAAATAGTGAGAGGGGTAGGTGGGCACCTTCTAACCTCACCTGCAAATGTCCCTTCTCTCCTCACCAGTCCCTATACAGTTTTCGCAACTGTTGCTGAACAGGAACCAGGGACCCTAAAAAAGGCCCTATAGTAACCCTGACTAGTGCGTGGCAGATGAAGGTCACTAGACCTCACCGCTGCACTAACATCACGTCAGAGAAGTAAAGACAAACAGGTAAAAATAACAACCAAAGGGATATAGCCTGAGCACAGGAACTAGACAGGCAAAACGTTATTCACATGCGGCCAGGACACAAATCACTTTGTATCTTCAGCAGGGAATGCTGGGATACACCACTATTTAAATTTAAAGAGCGTTACTACTTAGTGAATGCAGCTGATCACTCTGCAAGGAACTGATTTGGAAAAGCTGCAGTGGCAAACTGGCATTTAACCACTTCAGTGCCAAGAGAAATGAAATCCATTTAAATGAAAAAAGCCAGATGAGGAGCTCCAGTCCAATGCCTGTCACTGGTCTCAACATGCAGGGAGACGATCGTGACAGATTCTTTCTCTCAGTTGGATCATGTTCTTTTCAGTAAGTGAATTTAAACAGTTTTCATTAAAGATTTTAAATATATTTACAAAACTAGTGCTAATATAGCTTTTTAACGGTCAACATGAGGCAATGTGACCTATACAGAGGTAATATTTAGCACTTTGTACTAGCAACTACTTTCTTCATTGTACCCAACCGCCACATAATATCAGCAGGTGTTGTTTGTGGCTTTCTAGAGTACAAGAAGTCAACTGGTAACTTACCGTAATATTCTTACTGAATGATAAATCCAGAGAAATACGTGTGATACAGCTTTAATTATATAGTTACATGTTGGCGCATGCTATTTTTTTATTACAATTTAATGTGTGAAATATTCATCTTACAGAAAAAATATTTTCCCTGATTTTCTGTTATTAATTGCACATGCTGTTTTCTCACCATACCGTACCAATGTCTTACAAGAGAAAAATAGGTAGTGAACAGGTTATAACCCCATATAACACTTTAGCAAAAACACCATCTGTAATGGATTTTGTGCTGTGTGCAAAGCAAGTGGTATTTCCTTCTGTAGAAAATCCTATCAGCATCATTTACATTAAGTGGCTCACACCGTAACAAGGACGGGGTTTCTGTTTCCCAATTTGGAAAATGGAATCGTGTGATGGTAGTTGGAAAATTTAATATAACATAAAGTAGGATCACAGAAAGTATTCAATGAGAATGATGATTTAAAGCTACAAAGGAAGAGCGAGTGTAGAAAATGGGAATTTAATATGGATATTATAATGTAGAATGCGCAGTGTAGAAAATAAAAGAGGTTTCAGGTGGAACAAAACAACAACCTTGAAATTATAATGAATTTACATTCCAAGAATTGTAAAATGATATTTTATTGTTGACTGTGTTGAGCAGGTAGAGAAAATGATTTTGCTTCATATTCCTTATTGGCTTGTTAAGCATCTGTCGTTGTGTTCTCTAGTAAATTGGTATTCATGGTCAATTCTCGTATTTGTTTATGGTTTGTTTGCATACAGTTATTCAAATAATTCTGAAGAATATGTCTCTAAATTTCTTTATTAAGACCTGAAATAAAAAAAAAAACCATTTCTTTCATTATGTATGCATGAAAAGGAGAGCCAATAAAATAACTTGCAAACTAGTCTCATGCAGTATAGTGACTCGTGAATGTAATATTTCTGAACAAATTCATTGTAATTCATGGGAAAATAATTGTCTTGTAATTTATTTTCGATCTGCTTAAAGAATAGATGTGGCCTTCTGTAGCTGGCAATAAAGTGGGTTATATTTTTTTTCCAAACTGGATTCATAAATGAATAAATAAAGGATATATATGCTCAGACATATGTGACAATAGCAGGTCAATTATAGGTTTGTGTTATACCTGAATAAATTGTATATTAAAGATTTAAAATGACAGTAGAGCTCTTGCTGAGTTACAGCATTTACTATAAATGGAGTCAGTATAGAGGATATAGAAAATGTGCCAGTCCAAACATGTGGTTAAATATAGACTTTGATCACATCCATCATTTTGGTGACTGATAATGTCTTATATGCCGAGCTGCTTCTAAATTAACCAGCTATGATGACAAATGTTTTAATGTACCCAAGGTTTTACAATCCATTAAGGCCAAAAATTACATTTTCAAAATTGAAAAAAAAAGTAGAGTTATATCTTAAGAGCACGGATCATCTAATATGCATGTCATAAAAAATGGGAGCTACATACAATATTAATATTTTTAAAAATATGCTTAATTATTTAAAAAAAATTTTACAAATACCTCTGATTTGCTAAAAGCGCTCAACTATCCATCAGAAGTAAGAGCCTTACTTCCGTGATGTGGGATTAAGGCATGCTCACCAGCTTCCTATTACCTCCCAATGATGCATTTTAAGTCAGAACCCATGATTCTTGGTCAGTTTGGTGCCAAAAATGTCCTAATGTCTATCTTTATATCCTAACCATTTTTAAAATATGCTAATTCCTATGAGTTTTTTCTGCACTTCACATGACTTTTTGTTTGAGATGAGTCTCAAATGTGATGAGGCTTCACTCAGACTCTGCAGCGTCCATTGCCCCTCCTGGAACAGGACATCATAAGGGGTGGGACTGCAGTGACTTACAGGTTTCTTGTTTCGCCGCCCCCCTCTGAAGGCATCCTGCAGCCAAGATGATAGATGCTGTGGGAGATAAGAATATAGCATCAGTCACAGCCATAGCTTCTGTGAAACAAGTCGTCATTAGGGCACGGAGATAGAAGCAGTAAACAACGTCCTTAAATGAATCTTAATCAGAGCATGGCACTGGTGTCACTCACTGTTTCTAACACCACTCCCTGATGGCGATTCATTTGAGGGCATTGATAGAAGCTGTGTGGCAGTGTTGGTGTCACTCACTACTTTTATCTTCATCCCTTGATGATGTTTTCTTTTACAGTAGCTTTGTGTATGGTGGTGTTAGAAGCAGAGAGCACTCATCTCTCGCACAGCGTCTATTATCATAAGTGCAAGATGACTTTAAAGGGGTCTTTATTCCCATAAGATGTATTTTCTACAAGCCTATTTACCTGGGTAACTATACAAATGGACTTTATCGAAATAGCTTTTGCTTACTCTCCTTTAATATGTTTTACATATCTTTATACTAATTTGTTGCCTGGGAAACAGGTTATGGCACAATGTGAAAGTTTTAAAATGTTTTATTTGTCTTGTCTAGGTTTTTGTGTTTGTTACTTAAAGGGGTTGTCCACTATTTTACATTGATGGCCTATCCTTAGGGGCACTTTGCACACTACAACATCGCAAGCCGATGCTTGCGATGCCGAGCGTGATAGTCCCCGCCCCCGTCGCAGATGCGATATCATGGTGATAGCTGGCGTAGCGAACATTATCGCTATGCCAGCTTCACATGCACTCAACTGCCCTGCGACGTCACTCTGGCCGGCGACCCGCCTCCTTATTAAGGGGCGGGTCATGCAACGTCACACGGCAGGCGGCCAATAGAAGCGGAGGGGCGGAGATGAGCGGCACGTAAACATCCCGCCCACCTCTGTCCTTCCGTATAGCTGGCGTGAGCTGCAGGATGCAGGTAAGGAGATGTTCCTCGCTCCTGCGGCTTCACACACAGCAATGTGTGATGCCGCTGGGACGAGGAACAACATCGTAACATCAGTAATTTCCAAATTATGGAAATGACCGACGCTACACCGATGATACGATTACGATGATTTTGCGCTCGTGAATCATATCAAAAAGGCTTTACACACTATGATATCGCCTGCGACGCCGGATGTGCGTCACTTTCAATTTGACCACACCGACATCGCACCTGCGATGTCGTAGTGTGCAAAGTGCCCCTTAGGATAGATCATCAATGTCTGATTGGCCAGAGTCCTACACCCAGCACCTCCGCTGATCAGCTGCTCTTGGTGCCAGTAGTGATAGCAGGCAGGCGGAAATGCTCAGCTCTCAGGGCTACCCCATCAACTGATAGCGGCTATGGCCAGGTACTGCACATCTGCCTTACATTCAAATCAATAGGAAGCGAATGTGCGGTTCCCGGCCGTGAACAGTATTAGAAGATGGAGCAGTTCTAAAACTGAGCATTTCAGGATACCTGCTGCCACCGCTAGCACCTAGAACATTTGATTGTTGGGACTGCCAAGTGTCAGACCCTGGCTGATCAGACATTGATGAATTATCCTAAGGCTAGGCCATTAATGTAAAAGTAATGGATAACCTCTTTAATAAATGTTGGCTCTTTGAAGGCCACCTATCTTTTTATGTGTCAGTTCCTCTTTTATTATTTCAATGCTATCCAATTTTCATACACTCAAATGACTCAGGAATTTTTCCTTTTTGCACTTCCATTTTTTCCTCAACTTTATCTAAGAATCATATTTAAACAAAAAAAAATCTTGACATAGTCATATAAAGAAACACCAAAAATTATGCAATTTGCATAAAATTATTTACTTCATTATTGAAAATAAAAGAATTAAAAACAGGTTGTCTGAACAAATAGAAACCCAAACAGATGGGGAGATGGAAAATATTGGGAATACGAGGCCGAACAGTGGTAAAAATAGAAAAATAAAGCCGGACCAGAATTGAAAATAGTAGAGACACCAGTGTCAGTGATGTATTACACAGATAGTCAAATCATATCACATATATATGAAAACCACATACTGACAAAACCATTCATCACAATGATAAAGACACAAGTGTGTCAGTAATAATTGGTTACAAAATATATACCCCTATAAACAAAGGTCACACAAATGGCATAGTATTTACAGTACAGACCAAATGTTTGGACACACCTTCTCATTCAAAGAGTTTTCTTTATTTTCAGGACTCTGAAAATTGTAGATTCACATTGAAGGCATCAAAACTATGAATTAAAACATGTGGAATGAAATAATTAAAAAAGTGTGAAACAACTGAAAATATGTCTTATATTCTAGGTTCTTCAAAGTAGCCACTTTTTGCTTTCATTACTGCTTTGCACACTCTCTTGAAGAGGTAGACACCGGAAATAGTTTTCCAACAGTCTTGAAGGAGTTCCCCGAGATGCTTAGCACTTGTTGGCCCTTTTGCCTTCACTCTGCGGTCCAGCTCACCCCAAACCATCTCAATTGGGTTCAGGTCTGGTGACTGTGGAGACCAGGTCATCTGGCGTAGCACCCCATAACTCTCCTTCTTAGTCAAATAACCCTTACACAGCCTGATGATGTATTTGGATTCATTGTCCTGTTGAAAAATAAATGATGGTCCAACTAAATGCAAACCAGATGGAATAGCACACCACTGCAAGATGCTGTGGTAGGCATGCTGGTTCTGTATGCCTTCAATTTTGAATAAATCCCCAACAGTGTCACCAGCAAAGCACCCCCACACCATCACACCTCCTCCTCCATGCTTCAGGCATGTAGCGTCCATCCATTCACCTTTTCTACAAAGACACGGTGGTTAGATCCAAAGATCTCAAATTTGGACTCATCAGACCAAAGCACAGATTTCCACTGGTCTAATGTCCATTCCTTGTGTTCTTTAGCCCAAACTAGTCTCTTCTGCTTGTTGCCTGTCCTTAGCAGTGGTTTCCTAGCAGCTATTTTACCATGAAGGCCTGGTGCACAAAGTATCCTCTTAAGCAAGCATTGTTGACCTTAGGGAGATCAACATATCCACTGCGGAGACACCATCACGTGTTCCTCAACGCAATGATTCTAGAGCAAAGTCTCCTCTTAACAGTTGTTCTAGAGATAAGAAGGGGTGTCAAAACTTTTGGTCTGTACTTTACCTATACAGAAAAAACGGCCACAAGATACAAGGTAACCACCACACACCCAATGCACATTTTGCATTCAATAATGATCATCCAGGAGGATGTGATATGATATGACTATCTGTGTAATACATCACTGACACTCTTGTGTCTACTATTTTTAATTAGTCAATTCTGGTCCGGCTTTATTTTTTTTATTTTTGGTGTTTCTTTAATGTAGGTTTGTGTTTCCACTAATATGATTGTGGTATAGGTGTCATAGTCATATAAAGACTTGATTTGTTTTTTTAAATGACAACATTAATTTAAATGTATAATTTAATAAAAAAATGGAGGAAAAAATCCAAGTGCGGTGAAAGATCAAAATATTGCAATTTTGCTCTTATTTGTTTAATTTTATTTTTACAACATTTATTATACAATAAAAATTGCCTGGAAACATGGCTCTTCAAATTAGTATACAGTTTTAGGTCCATATACACTACCAGTACATATGTACAGTGATTCTCCTAACAACCTTTTTAAAAGGAAGTTATCAAAAAATGACCAATCATTTAACTCAAGATTTGAGTTGCATGTATTTTTTTTTTAAATGCATGTTTTCATATTATAATATTTGTAAACAAAAATAAACTAGTAATCTTGAAATGTTTACACTGGCCTCTAGGGCATTTTTAGACTTTTACTTTTGTCTTCTTGTATCAAGAAAAATATTCAGCAGGCTCTTTATCATCAATGGTAAGATTACAATGATGGATAATGCTGCATAACACAGCTGCCAACACATCCACCATTCAAAATAGGTGATGTCACAGTTAATAGTGCTGAAGCTTAAAGGGAACTTGTCATGTGAAAAAATGCTATTAATCTGCTGATCTGAGGTTAGTTTGCAGGTTAATAAAATTTTGAACCTGCTCGGGGCCTGATGTTAGAGCCTCGCTACCGGAAGGAAATTAACCTTTTACAGGAGCATTGACAGTGTCCTATGCCATAGAATGGTAATGTCTCCATAAAAATTGGGTACCATACTGTGGGATTCGATTTTTTTTTCTTGCACCCATAGATTTGAATTGGTGAAACTCGTTTAATTTATGAGTTAAGTTGCAACATGCTGTGATTTTTTTTCTTATGCCGAATCAGTATGAGAAAGAAAACATTGTTCAGCTTTGCCTCATTGGATAAAATTGGTATGAGTGCAAGCCAATAAAAAATTGCATGGCACCCATTCAATATATACACTCTTGTGACTCTAACCTTAGAAGCACAAATGAAGGTGTAAGTTCAGTTCAGGAGACCTGTTGTAATTTTAGGTACTGCAGTCTTTATACGGCTGTTGTAACTTGACATTCATGAGGCAGGAGAGGCCTGAGAACAGAAAAATGTATAGACTGTATTGTTAGTACATTTGGCACAAAACATTATTTAAACTTCTGCATAAATCTTACATTTCAATGAACCCGTGAATACTGTAGACTGACATATGACATCCCATTGTAAAATGAATATTTGATTACTTATTCATTAAGTGATCTTGATCAAGACAATGTAAAAGAGCACTCATTTCTAGGTCTTAAGTTCAAGTCATTTAGCAATCCTTGATAGAACGAGCTGAAGGGATATTATCAGCGTATTACAAATGATGTTAATTAAAATGAGGGCCAGATAAAAGGCTTCCTATGACATGTTACTCTAGTGGCCACACTGGATGCTGTACGACATTATCCCAGGAGTGCTCTATGCACTGATATTTTAGAAATATTGTTGCTCATCTGTTAATAACTTTGTTTCTGATTTCCAGCAGCTCCTGTGTGCAAAATAGATTTTGCTCCTATAAAAAGTAAGATGGCGGGAATGTTTTCATCTTCAAATATTTTTCATGTCATTGACAATCTTACAGTATTTATAGGTATAGATCAAAAATGTGTTGGCGCTGGTAAGAATGACGAGAAACTTTAGCCCAGGTGCACATGTTGACTAGTTGGTGCTGATTTTATGCAAGATGGCAAATGAAAGCTATGTGGTCTTAATATCAGTGTACAGGATTTTATCATCTGCAGTACCAAAGGTGCCCCTCACAATTTGTATTATTTTAAACAAGTGTGGTTCCCTTTTGCCTTATGCATTTCTATACTTCATGCTTAAAAAGTCCACTTAAGTTCCCAGGTTTCATCCATAACTGCATAAACATTTTATATACCACTTAGGTAGTGTTTAATTTTGTATTTGCCCCCTTACCCACCATATTCTATATTGGATGCGAGGTAACCAAATAACAATTTTATTAAAAAAATCTTCATTTTTTAGTTGGTCAGCACACAGGACCACTTGGCTACCAGCACCTCCACTATTACTTTAGTGGCCCTGATTAATCCAATTATATTAAAAACATGTCACCACTTCTGCATTTTTAATGCACTCCTGGTTTTAGCTTTGAAATACTAAAGTAAAATACTCACCAAATACTGACTATGTGCACATGGCCTAAATACGGGAGGTAATATGGGTCAAAAAAAGCATTATCCACCAGGTAAACCCACCTGTGTGTTAATCATAAGTGGCCATTTCCAGTGGGATCTGGTTATGTTTTTTTTCTATAAGCTTCTTATACAGTATTAAAGCACTCACATGCTAAAATATTAATAAATAAAACAGGAAATAATGCATGTTAAAACTCAATAGAAACTAATATTACAAACTGAATTGTCTAAAAAAATACATCTAAGGCTATGTGTCCACGCTGCGGAAAATTTACGGAATTTGCAGCGATTGTTTTCGCGGAAATTCCACGGATTTTTCAAAAATCCACAGTACAACGAGTCCCCAGCCATTTCTATGGCATTTGGGGAGTGCTGTGCCCATGCTGCGTTTTTTTCCGTAGCGGAAATAATGCGGATTTCCCTGCGGAAAAATCTGCAGCATGTGAATTATTCCTGCGGATTTCTCAGCAGGGTCCCATACTTACCTGCCTTGATAGCAGACACCGGAGTCACTTCCACTAGTGCAGAAGAGCGCGACGGACTGGAGCCAGGAGCAGGAAGGAGGTGGTTGGCGGGGCCTGCATGAGCTCCGGTCATGTGACAGCCAGAGAAAGTTCAGGCCCGCCCACCTTTTCCTGCAAAGTGCCGACACTGACAGACACGGCCAGAGAGTGAAGTGCTGTGTGATGGAGGTAAGTATGAACTCCTCGATCACTCCAGCACTTGTTCTGCATTGAGGATGCAGTGCCAAAGCCATGGTACTGTATCCTCAATGCAGAATACTGCAGCATATCCGCAGGACATTCCGCAATAAAACTGCAGCATGTAAACAGACAAAGTTATGCTGCGGTTTTCTGGGAGCTCCTGCGGAATGTCCTGCGGATATATCCGCAGGACACTTTCCCCATGGGTACATAGCCTAAAACTGATCCAAAACATGTATCAATTATGGGTAGTGATGAGCGAGCAATACTGTGATCTGTTGCTCGACACTAAGCAGTTGGATGCTTAGATAGGCATGACTCAAGTAACTAATTAGGTGGAAGTCAATGGTTAATTCAATCATCTTTCCAGGAATTCTTCCATACAAATGCTCAAGTTCCCCATTTTTTCCATTATACTTGGAAATTCGAGTCATACGCCAACTGAGTTTCCAAATGCTCGTTATGAATACTATGCACCCGAGCATGGTAGTGCCCACTCATCACTAATTCTGGCTTTTTAAGAAATGATATAAAAGCCTAAGGCTATGTATACACTACTTTTTACTCAATGTCAGGCATTTATATTCATAAAGTAGGTGTTTAACTGCCAGGATGGGTAAGAAAGCATCCATCCACCACAGGGACACCTTATAAAAAACATATATGGCTCGTTCTGCTGGACTTACCTATATAGGAAAACAACAGATGTGCAAAGTATTTCCTACCTGCTGGCCAAAGTATGAAATAACTTACTTTTGATCTCTTTCGGATGAATGGGACCAATTGGAATGGAATAGTATATACCAGGCAAAAGTCCAGATATATACTGTGTGGTAAGTGCGTTTACCCTTAACTTTCCTAAAATTGTAGCAAGACAAATTTTATTAGACTTTTTTATCATTTCTGCATCATTTCCATATATTATAAAGGCCAAGTTCACACAGATTTTGTGGCCACTGTCAGGAGTATACTCTGATTAGGTCAATTTCATACAATGTCTATAACAGATGCATGCTTTGGCATATCCGCACTGTAGCAACCCGCGGCAAACAAAATTGTCATATATCAAATGGTTTATGTATTATTTGGAGAGGCCTTCTGTAAAGAAAAGCACCGCCTGCTGCATTTTTCCATATAGTTAATAAAAAAGATATGAAGACAAATGCCAGCTACATGAAAGTCAATCTTGTTTTGAGCATCATTTAAATGCCTAGGTTGCAGTAGATGGAGGTGGGAATAAAGCAAAGTATCTACACATCCCTTGTTGGAATTGTTTTTTTTGTTATGTAGACAAACACCAGCTATATGGAGGCCAAAAGAACATAATTTTGACCTCTTAAGTAAATGGGTGAATGTTGAGAAGTTAAGACATTCACTGGGAGCTTTCACACGTTATATGTTTGGCTACATGTAGTCATATAACTTTAAGCTGGTGGGCCACAATGAGAAATATCCAATAGGGCCTCCAATTAATGCATGTCATTAAAAAGGTTGGTCACTATTATTATACTAATGACCTATCATCAATGTCTCATTGGCTGGGGTATGACATCTGGCACCCCCGCCAATTAGCTGGTCACGGTGCTGGCAAATGCAGATGTGTAGTACTCACGGCCGCTATCACAAGACAGATCAGCTCCAAAATTGAGCATTTTCAGTCCCCTGCTTCCCCCTCCAGCACTGAAAACAGCTGACCGGTGAGAGGTGCAGGCTGTCAGACAACAGCCGATCAGAAATTGATGAACTGCAAGGATAGGCTATTAATGTAAAAGTAGTGGTAAACTCTTTATTAGAAATATTCTTTTTATAAAGGCCAAAAAACCTTATGTGGACCCTGTGAGCTACAGGGTCCGTGTGAGATTGCAACAAATGCACCAAAAAAATTACATCCCTGGCTTCATGGACTATTGCACTGCAGTCCATAGTCTTTTTTTCTAACCAACTTTAAACAGTGTCATGATTTTTATGTGATATCCGCCAATCATTGCCGGCACTAGTTGCTCCACTATTAAGTCACCTGATGCCGCAGTCATTGGTCATAATAAAAACTGCATAAATAATATTGCAATAGACTCAATGTGTTTTGTGTCATAAAACTAGTGTAAAATACTGAGCAATCTAGTATTTTTTTGAGTACAGAAACATATATATGCTGCATATTTATCCACAAAAAAGTTAAAAAAATGTCACCAAAATATCAAAAACTTTAAACTTTCAGCAGCTGCGTTTTGCTTAGCATAATGATTAGTAACCTACTAAGGATAACAGAACAACAAATGAACGAATGTTCAAAAATAGGAGTCTCTTTCTTGCTAAAATTAGGGCACAGCCAGCCTAGCCTGCGCGATTCATTCTTCTTTCTAAGTTTCAAGAAGACTTTGTTCTTCCAGACATATATTTTTTGTATATCATATGCATACGCTTGCGCTTGTTCCTCATGTTAATGGTTCATGAGAAGGACACATTCATTATGATATAGCTGTGCAAACTCCGCTCATTTTCTTTAATGTACCACTCATACAAAGTGTTTTGACCTAACTATTCTGCCTCCGTTCTATTAATAGTCCAGTGCTACAAATGTACTTTCTAGTCCTCTGTTGCTGCATGGTATGTGGGCTGCCTGGAGGCCGGACGGATTGACATTGTTCTAAGATGTAATTTAGCTGAGTAAGCCAGGAAATATCTGTTCATTACCTAACTTTATTTTAGGCGATGTAACTTCTCTATACTGCACATTTATAGATCTGGGAAGGAAACAGAACAAAGCAAACATGCTGAAAAATATGTAAAAATACACTTCACTGCTGCAGAACCTCTTATTACGATAACGGTTTTGTAATCTATTAGGAGAAATTACTTCATTAATAAAGAATAACCATCATTTTATTTATAATTTATTTCATAAATGAAAAGTACACTGGAAAATAAGCAACTTTGTAAAATAACTTATCAAAGTAATCTTTCACCACTTGGATTAATCATTGACTCTGAATTCATGGTTAATATCTGTATTAAGTAAAAACAAAATATTCATATTGCTGAGGTGTGACTTGACAGTTGGTACTTTTAAAATTCTATGGAGGTAGGAGGAGAAAGGAGCTGGAAGCAGACAGACAATATGATGCAAGTTTTCCTGAAATGGCTGTTACCGTTCTTCACAGAACTAAGCACCAACTGTCATCTCCAGTTCCATTGTGAGTCTGTAAAATTGACAATTTTTTGAATGATTGAACATCACGAGAAGTTATACAGTGGGATTTCTTTAATAATATATATTAAAAAGTTTCTTACTTTCACATGTACTATTAATTTATGAAAATAAAAAATAAAGGGTTACTCCAGGGAGATAAAAAAATTATTCTACTTTCCCCGTCCTCATAAACTATAAAGATGAGATGTCTCGTGCAGGCCCTGTCGCTGTAATTCAGTGTGACAGGAGCTGCTCTTTCCTGCTTCCCCTCCCCTCTGGAATGTTACATCCCACTTCAGAGGTCATGGCCTGGTCCTGGTGTTGGTATAAGCCAGACTCCTGATGCTTCTGTTCTGCATGAAAGCAGGGGTTTTGGCCAAGCCGCCTCTTTGCTGACTGCAGGAATACAGCACATTTCAGGGGGGCTGGCTGTTACCAACACCAGGAGCAAGCCATGCCCTCTGATGTATGATGTAACATCCCAGAGGGGACGGGGAGCAGAATAGAGCAGCTCCTGTCACACTGAATTACAGGTACAGGAATAGCACTAGGAATGTCATGTTTATGAAGGACAGTAGAATCATTTTTTATTTCACCCAAGATTCTCTTTAATAGAATGGTTACTCTTTAAGTAACAATTGCTTAACTTAGTGTCATTACAATAACTTCACTATATTGCAAATCAGATTGAATTGGCAGGGCTGCAATGACAATCTTACCCCATTAACAAAAGTCGCAGAGATTTGGGAAAAAAAGACAGCTTTTTTATCTTATATGACCTTTCAGGCTCTGTGCCATGCAGCATTTTTCATGCATTTCATCTTGCAGATTTTAATCAATACCATAAGGAAAACGGATCCCAGCAAAATCTATGGGAATCCTGACTTGCTGAGCACATGTTGCAGATTTTTTCTTTGCAGATTTTGGTGCAAAAAAAATTGGCAGCATGTCAATTCTTTCTGCTTTTTTTCTTGCGGATATAATCCACTGCAGTGTTCGAACTTGATCACTGCAATGGATTATATCTGTCAGTGCTGCACTCGCACCACTGAAACTTTGCCTCACCCATCACATATCTGGCATAGTGTGTGAGGTTCTCCATACCTCAGTAACCTGGGGTCATCATGGTGACGACCCATGGTTGCAATGGCAGTGATCAGGTCCCTGTGATCACATTACAGGGACCCGATTGCCAAGGACCCTTCTTCCTGAATGCTGTGTAAACAATCTGGACACAAATCTGCTATGTGGACACTAAAGGTTGAGTGGAACTCTACTTTCTACTCTTTGGTCCACAAGTACATACAAGATTACATAAAGTTTTAAAAAGGGACCATTGTATGTGTCACAGCCACTACTTGTGGTAGGCCATTTCATATTTTGATTACTTTTAAAGGTACCCATTCACATTAGATATTATTGGCCAAACAATTGCTTTGCAAAAAAGTTTTTTCTTTGTCTTTCCTAATGCTTGGTTGAATGTTTATGTGTTTTGGAATCAAATCAATATCATGGACAAAAAAAGGTTTCTGCTTTAAATATTCAAATTGCCTGAGTCTTATCTTACCTGCTGCCATCTTTTAAGTAAGAGTATGATGACTCTCATACATGATAACAGTCAGTTTGGCCAACTTTAATCTAATATATAATGAATCCTTAAAGGGAACCTGTCAGGTCCCATATGCGTTCTGACCTATAGTACAAGCAGGGTGATGTGTGGCGTAGAAACCCCTTCCTGCCCATCCATGTGTTGTACTATTGTGTAATATGAATGTACAAAAATATGTTTTATTACTTACATGTTCCCTATGTAAATGATCAGAGGGTCAAGCCCCTTCGGTGTCGCATCGCCCCATGGGCGTTTGCATGCTTTCTGTGGTATCATGCCCCAGTGGGCGTGAGACCATGGATTTACATGAGCAACGTCAGCATCAGCTCCTTGAGATCCCATGCATGCGTGTTCGCCATTCCCTCAGCCTTGTTATCTGGGTGCTTGAGTCTAGGCTTAAGACGCGCTCTGTGCATGGTCGGAACCGCAGGAGCCATCTGAGCATGTGTAGTGCACGTCTCAAGCCGACAGGCAAGCACCCGGATAACAAGGCTGCGGGAATGGCAAGCGCACATGCGCGGGATCTCAAGGGGCTGACCGTGACATCGCGCATGTAAATCCATGATATCAGTCCCATAGGGGCGTGATACCACAGAAAGCATACAAATACCCACGGGGCAATGCAATGCCCAGGGGACTAGACCCTCTGATCATTTGCATAAGGAACATGTAAGTAATAAAACATTTTTTATACATTCATATTACACAACATTACAACATAGTGATGGGTACAAAGGGGTTACTAGGCCACACATCACTATGCTTGTAGGTTAGAATGTGTAAGGGGCCTTGACAGGTTCCCTTTAAAGGTTGTCTAGTCTAAAATGATAAATCTATGTAACTTCAGACTTATGAATGCTCCCACTGTGCAATGAGAGGATTCAATGGTTTCTGAATTAAGTATGGCGGTCACGTGGCCCTGAGAATGAAATATGCATAGTCCCGATCAGAACCCGACTAGTGGAGGCAGCTCTGTTCAATACAAGTGTATGAAGTAAGGCCACTCCCTATCTAGTAGACATGTCTGACTATGGGGCATGGCCATCTAGTAGGTGGGGCCATACTCAATACATTTGTATTATATCGGGTCTTGCTCATTAGTCTAGCCATGAACATGCATATTGCATGCTTGTTCACATGACTGCTCTTCCTGGCCCAAAAAATGATGAATCCTCCCAGCTCACCGTGCACGCGCTGGAAGGATTCATAAGTCTGCAGTCACATAGAGTGACATCACTTTAGACTGGACAGCTGCTTTAACGTAATAAAAGTTTAGTACTCTAGCACATTCATTGTCATGGACAAAATGTTTACTGATCTTTTACACTGATCCTTAGATTAATTAAATGTTTAATAGTATATATGTTCCAAGGAGGCAATTTTTTATGTTTTTTTTTTCTATCAAAACTGGAATTAAGTTTAAAAATCAGAAGGATACTTTCTCTCACTTTATGATCTAATCTTGGCTCAGACTAAAGAAAACGTCTCAAACAATTAAATATTACCTTCATACTTATGTCACACTTTTCCACCACTCTTTTCTACCGCGTTGTTTTGGAGAACTTCACTGAAAACCTGTCCCCTGGGGCTTTCCCACCTAGCTGAAAGACATTATGTCAATACATACTAAACAATGAGATCACAATGCTTTTTGACAATGGTTTTGTCATGTATATCATCATTTCTCAATTTGTTTATCTCAGCTAAAAATGTTTATCTCAGCTAAAATGTCATAATAAATTGATGAATTGCTTATTCCCTTGGGGTCCCGTAAAAAAATATATACCTTGTCATGCACAATTGTTTGTAAAATGAATTCTTACATGACCTATGCAACTGTCTAACATAAAAATACGTGAAAAAAGGCTGTTTATACATATAGAATTTGGAAGATTTTTCTGATGTATACACAGAAATGAGGTTTCAACAAATAAATACTGTTTGATTACAAATAGTTTAACATATGAAGAAAAACTCAAATAATTCACAGAAAGATTTTTTTAAAGGGAGTCTGTCACCAGGTTTTTCCCTCATGAGCTGCAGCCACAACCAGTGAGCCCTTATATACGGCATTTCAGAATATTGCATATAAAAGTAATAGCCGCTCTGTATAATGTAAAAAACACATTTATAATACTCACCTAGGGGGGCGGTCTGGTCTAATGGGTGTCGCTGATTTGGGTCTGGCACCTCCTCCATCTTGCCTCTGTCTCCTCCATCTTGCTGAGGGCAGAGAAAAGTACTGTAATGCGCAGGTGCAAGAAAAGGTCAAACACTGCCCGCACATGTGAACTACAGTACTTTTCTCAGCTGGCAGCTGGGCAGATCAAAGTGCGCATGTGCAAGAGCACAATGGAGACCTCCGTGAATGATGCAGGATGTTTCATACACACTGGGCTGGACAGGAGGACGGCAATCACACAAGATGGAAGAGGTGCCGAACCAAGAGCAGAGACACCCATCGGACCGGACTGCCCCCTAGGTGAGTATAATAAAGGTGTTTTTTACATTATACAAAGTGGCCTGGGCTTTATTATGTAGCATTCTAGAATGCTGATATAAGAGATCACTGGTAGTAGCCGCAGCTCATAAAGCAAAATCCCGATGACAGGTTCCCTTTAAAGAGTCCCTCAACCCTGGGATTGAAAAGTGATTACATGTTTTCCATGTATAGTCACCTTTAATAGTACCCTCAGTTTGCCTTCTGCTAACTCCTCCACTCAGATCAGCATTTTGTTCCTCCTGCATCCAAGATGGTTACATAATGGTTTGAAGAGTAAAAGGTTAAATCTAATCCATGCCTCTCTTAACTTAATTTTCAGACCCAGGGTCCACAGTCACTTAAGCAACTTGTAAGAGTAAAAAAATCAGATGTATATTTGTTTTATGCAAAAAAATTCAGATAGAGATGAGTAAACAAATTTCATGTGAATTGATATTGAATTTTATGAAATACATAGAACCCAGTTAATTGAAGTAATTTGCAATTTGTTTTGTGCGAAATGTCAAAAATGCATGGAGCTAATTTAAATAATGTTGAAGATTTCATCAGTCAGAAAAGACTCATATGATAACAGGTATGTCAATGGAGGCTTCCCAATAATGCTTTGCATTTATCACATCACATAGAATAGTGCATCACCTAGTAAAGCACAGTCCATAGAATAGCTGTATAAAAGCCAAGGCAGGAAATGCAGCACAGCAACCAATTTGGATTTTTAGTATCTTTTTTTTTTAGAGAAGATGTCAGGGTCCACATTTTAGCAATAGAAACAGGGTGAAAAGGCAAAAAAAGCTCTCATTATACTGTACAGGCAATGTGTGTGTCAAAACAGCAGTGAAAAACACTTACTATTCATTTATCTATGTGCAAATAGCCTCTTTAGAGAGGAAGAGGAAAGGAGCTTGAGTGCCTCTAATTGAATATAATGATCCCACACATGTTTCGGGGTGTTTGTCCTACATTAGTGCAGGATATATAATTTGGCTGGTTCATAGGACTAAGACAGGGTAATTAAGGCGTAAGGGTTCTCCTTGCATAGCGTGCTAAGTCTTCATAAGAAATAAGATAGACCAGGCACTCCAAAATGGATGGCAAAAAGGCAAACTTTATTCAAAATATAGAACAGTTCAAATATTGCAAAACGTTTCGGTCAACACAGTGACCTGCAGATATGATGTCCATCATATAAATCTGCTCGTTTCCCCCAGCCTAGCCATGCAGCGTTTTCATTAACACTAATTGATAGATTCTGCATTCCACACGTGTCATCACACATCTGAATATTTCTACATCATTCTCTACTAATAATTCTGAATTCTTTCTCTTTCTCCTTTGCACGGATCATCTATTTTTCCACTTATAGCCAATTCCACTGACGAAGGTCACTGCGTTGACCAAAACATCTTGGAATATTTGAACTGTTCTATATTTTGAATTAAGTTTTCCTTTTTGCATCCATTTTGGAGTGCCTGGTCTATCTTATTTTTGGATACGGATTTGGACCCTACCAGAGCACCCATTCCTTAACCCCTTCAGCCCCCGGGCACTTTCCGTTTTTGCGTTTTTGTTTTTTGCTCCCCTTCTTCCGAGAGGCGTAACTTTTTTATTTTTCCATCAATCTTGCCATATGAGGGCTTGTTTTTTGCGGGACGAGTTGTACTTTTAAATGAAACCATAAGTTTTACCATATAGTGTACTGGAAAATGGCAAAAAAATTCCAAGTGCGGAAAAATTGCAAAAAAACTGGGATTGTACAATAGTTTTTGGGATATTTTATTCACCGTGTTCACTATATGGTAAAACTGATGTGTGGGTATGATGCCTCAGGTCGGTGCGAGTTTGTAGACACCAAACATGTATAGGTTTACTTGTATCTAAGGGGTTAAAAAAAATTCACAAGCTTGTCCGAAAAATGTGGCGCACGTTTTGCGCCATTTTCCAAAACCCGTAGCGTTCTCATTTTTCAGGATCTGAGGCTCAGTGATGGCTTATTTTTTGCGTCTTGACCTGACGTTCTTAACGGTACCATTTTTGCGCAGATGCTACGTTTTGATCGCCTGTTATTGCATTTTGCGCAAAATTTGCGGCGACCAAAAAACGTAATTTTGGCGTTTGGAATTTTTTTGCCGCTACGCCGTTTACTGATCAGATTCATTGATTTTATATTTTGATAGATCGGGCATTTCTGAACGTGGTGATACCAAATATGTGTGTATTTTTTATTTTTTTAACCCTTTAATTTTCAATGGGGTGAAAGGGGGGTGATTTGAACTTTTAGGTTTTTTTATTTTTTTTTAATTTTTTAAAACTTTTTTTTTTACTTTTTTTTTTTATTTTACTAGTCCCCCTAGGGAGCTATAGCGATCAGCAATCTGATCGCTTTGCACAATCTGCAGATCTCAGCTACAGAGCTGAGAACTGCAGATTTGCTGCTTCACTTTCAATGCCGGCTGTATTCCGGCATTGAGAGGAAGTGACTCATGTTAGCCACAGGCGTCATCACATGACCCTGTGCTACCATGGCAACCGCCGAAAGTCACGTGATCATGTCACGTGACTTCCGGCGGGGGCGGGGTAAGTCACTGTAATGGCGGCGCCCATATACATATCGCTGCCAAGACTTTGGCAGCGAAATGTAAGGGGTTAATGGCCGCGGGTGGAAGCGATTCCACCCGCGGCTAGCAGGCACCCATATCAGCTGTTGATAACAGCTGATATGTGCGCCGATCGCCGCCGCCCGCCGGCGGCAGGGGGCGGGGCTTACCGGAAAACGATCCATGACGTATCTAGTACGTCATGGGTCGTTAAGGGGTTAAAATAGAAGTGCTGTGTCATTCTATATAAGTCTTCATAAGAAGACTTAAATTCCCAGTGATGCATTGCATAGTTTATATGTGTGCAAATGGCACATTTGAAAGAGAGATGACTGGACCGCTAGTATCACCTATTGGATGTAGCAACCAATTTACCAATAACCATACGTTAAAGGTATCAAAAAGTTTTGGATACAGTTGTAGGAGAAGTGTGCATGTTATACATATATTTTCTGTACAATAGAAGTACCTGCAATTTCTGTCAGGCTTTGGTGGGGGTGAGGGCACTTTTACCAAGCTAAGTCACAAAAATGTACACAAACTTTACCAACTTATTCAAATTTAATCAAAGCAAAGAAGAAGCAAAATGATGAGGCCACAACTGGATGAAAAATGTAATATAATTTATCCAAACACCTGCCATATAACATAGCATCTGTTTATATCAGCCAATGATTTTCTTTTTGTGATCATGGACAGGCAAGATTGTAAAAAATTGATTAGGAGTCTTACATTTTTTGACCTGCTTATAGTAAAGGGGGCTTTACACGCTACGATATCGCTAGCGATATCTCTAGCGAGTGTACTTGCCCCCATCATTTGTGCGTCACGGGCAAATCGCTGTCCGTGGTGCACAATATCGTTAGTCCCCGTCACACGGACTTGCCTGCCTAGTGACGTCGCTGTGACCGGCGAACCGCCTCCTTTCTAAGGGGGAAGTCCGTGCGGCGTCACAGCAACGTCACACAGCAGCCATCCAATAGGAGCGGAGGGGCAGAGAGCAGCCAAAAGAAAGCGATGCCTACTTCGTTGCCGGAGGACGCAGGTAAGGTGTTATTCATCGTTCCTGGGGTGTCACACGTAGCAATGTGCGCTTCCTCAGGAACGATGAACAACCTGCATCCAGCACCATCAACGGTATTTGGGATTAGAACGACGTGTCAACGATCAACAATAAGGTGAGAATTTTTGATCGTTAGCGGTCGCTCATAGGTGTCACACGTAACGATGCTGCTAACGAGGCCGGATGTGCGTCACGAATTCCATGACCCCAACGACATCTGCATGTAAAGCGGCCTTTTCTCCAATGATATTTACATGAGATATTTAAATATACAGATTTTTTAATTCCTTTATAGAAAATGTATTATTTATTTTTATAGTTATCTCTATGTTTAACAAACAGTCTAATTTCAGGCTTCTGTAAGTGAACTTGAACTTTCCAATTAACCCCTTTGGATTTATATAATTGGTGACACTCTTAGATTTGTCAAGACTGTCCTGATTATTTAAAAATCATACAAATTTTGGATATCTTAGTCCAGAAAGACTTAAGGTTTTTGGGAACTCTAGACCAAAGCTGTTGTGTTCGCTGTTTTGCAGAATTCCCAGTTGGCATTTGGGGTAATTCTGGGTGGGATTGGAGGAAGAACTTTACCAACTCTATTTTATATTCACACATTGCATTTTTTTGCAGTTTTTATACAAATTAAAAGCTGTTTTTTAAAGTACCAAATTTCAAAAATCTCATACACATGATTGCTTTTTTACCCTATTTGGAAAATTGCTGATTCTTTTGAAAACTGTAACATGTCAATTCTGTCAGAGTTTTTGCATTTTTTCAATCTTAGAAAGGAAATGAAGACATGCACAAAATACAGACATGCCTTTTTGATGCATTTTTGCCTTGGTTTTTTTTTGGGGGGTGACTATATCTAAATATATTAAATATGCTAAAGAAAAATGACTATAGGTAGGTGGGTGGCAAAAATAAGTACACCTGGTGTCACCTGGCTAAGAACATCTGTGATCCACATTCTATACCCCACGGTGTATTGATACCGGGTATATATTTCTTGAACTGTTTGGAAAGGACGACGGGGATGTGACTTTCTCCCCTGTTGTCAGCTTTGATCCCCTGATGAACCCCAGGCACAAATGGGGGGAAACGCGTTGAGTGAAGGGCGAGGTCAAAGACACAACTGAGCATTGCTGACATATGAATTGTCTTTCTTTGCTGACATGCATGGCTCGACAGTAGACCTGGAGGCACTAGCAACAAATCATAAAGTACTTAATGGGTGTATTCCTTTTTCTCACCCACCTATCTATGGTCATCTGATATGATTCATGTCTCTTTCTAGGGATGCCTCTGGGGATATATTATCCTTGGAATAATGGAGTATGGTGCTCTATTTTGTATATGTGAACTGTAATCCCTGGATTGTGGACATTCAAACAGTGAGCTGTATGTTATTTTGCATCTTTCTTTGTTAGTGAATTTAATCAGCAACAATCTGGAGTGCCTCAATCTCATTCTGTTCAATTTCAATGGATCCAGTGAATTACTGGTTATACCAGTCCTGGGTAACTCTAAGGTGTCACCTAGTGTAAATATTTGTTGCAGTTGACTCTTTTGGGTAGCAACCGCTCTACTAATTTGTGTCTGTTGTATGTGTATATGTGGTTTTGCACTTAGCACTTTATTCTGGAAATTTGGTGATTGTTACCTTCAAGGTAGTAAGGGTTACAATAGGGGCAGCCGCCGTGGAATGGGGGCACCAAGAAAGTTAGGGTGCTTAAAGCCCCATTGCTATGCAGGGGCCAATTAAGAGTGAGTCATATCCCCTAGGGTCCAGCATCTGAATCTATTAGGTTTATTTACCATTGATCTGCACAGCCCCTAGATACAATTACCCTTACACTTTCCTTCTGGTGTATCTAACACTTTATGCACATTGTGTGTTTCTGGTTGTATGAATAGTACCTTTTTTAATTGATATAGAAATAAATTATACATTTTTATTAGGAGTTTTTTGTTTGGTTTAATAGTTGATAACCCTGATACTATATCCTTTTGGTCTTTTGTCACATACTTTATACCTTGTATGCTGTTTTTTCTCTGCTGTGTAATTTTTGTGGTGCTTTTCCACTTTCATTACTGCCTACCTTGCAATTCTAATATTATATTAATAAAGTTTGTATTTTATTTCTTGATATTGGCTATTTTCTTTAAAGGGTTTGTTATACTCCGAAACGTGTAGAACATAAAATCACACTTTTATCTTCAATTGATTGTCTTCTTGTCCCACATGGCAGCTTAGGTTAACCCCTTTCCTTCCACAAATAAAAAAACATAATATTTGCTATAACCAATTATACTGATTAGTATTACTGCAAATATTTGTTTTCTAGAGCACACAACTTAGGGGCAAACCTATATCTGAGCTTTCTGGTAGAATTTCCCACACAATGTCCAATTTTATTTATCTACATGATAGATCAATCCACATGATCATTGAACAATGCAGAGGGTGCAGGTCTAACAAAACCAATATGGTATTGAGAGTTTTAGTCATATTAGAAAACTACTTTAAGTTTTCATTTCCTAATCATGCAGCTCAGAGAAAATTTGAAAAGTTTTCATGAGAAATGAGGAATTCTAAAGTTTCCACGCTTTCATTATTGTTTGAGAACGCACAAAGTATAAATTTCTCCATCTCAAAAATCAGTGGTTTGAATCAATGTTCAGAAATGAACTTGAACTGTCAATCATCTGTCCAGTCCCAAGAACATTCTTTGATTCTCTTAGTTCTTTAATGATTTAATAAACTGGGTGAAAATCTCTTGTGTTAAATGCAATATTCCTTTATAGGGTATATTAATGTATTGCAATCTCATAGCTGTCAAACTTAGTAGAAACTGCAGATGTCAATCATTTATGTTTCTGTCAACTATAATGAGCTCCCTCAGGTGGCTTGAAGGAGTATAGCACTTTTCTGAATTGCAAGATCTGTTTTCTATAAATATGCATTTTGAATAGATTTGGTTACTTTTTATAAAAAAATATATCTGCATTCTAAGTTTGAATGAGTTCTTCAGTGTATGTATATATACATATTCTGCAGAGATATAGCATGCAACTGTGACACCTTTTCAATTTTCACTTTGAAAAATTCCATGACCTTGTTGAAACGTCTCACTACCTTTGCTAAATGTATGCAGGCAGTGCTGTAATCAATGCAAACTCAACGCGCACCACCTGCATTCCTAATCATATGATGCTAAGAACTTGCCTACACTCCCATGTAATTATTCCAGATTTACAGCTTTCCTACATGTTAATACAATTACTGCTCACATCCTTAAGGCTAATGGAAACTTGATGTTTATTTATACGTACTCTAAAGAATTGGTGTCAAACAGCTCCTACATTAGTCTATTTGGTATATGTAATATATGCAAAGCTTTATATATATGCTTGCTTCATGTGCACATTTTCCTGGAAAACTAAGAACAGGAAAACATATATAATTTCTAATTATGGAGATCTAAAACAAAATATTATTCCATTAACATGGAAAAAAAAAAGTACATCGAGTTGAGTTTACAATTTTCAGCCACCAATTGCCCTTTATGTCTTTTTAATTTTATGGTGCAGAATTTACAGAAATGTATTGATTATGAATAACACATTTATTAATATATGATAAACTATTAAACTATTAAAATTAAATCGAGCATTTGAGA